>NC_083451.1:3088156-3305656 GCF_020745735.1 Hemiscyllium ocellatum | reverse complement strand
ATCCACTGCTCTGTGTAGTTTCTCTGTGCTTCAGAGTGTGTTGAGTCGTTGAAATAATGTTCTGATGCACCCTCATTTGTGGGTGTTGGGATGATTGCTTCTTTCATTCAATATTTGGTCCGAATATGTTGTTTTCCTGCAGACACACGTTTGAAGTTTCTGATAGGCTATTCGCTATCCTGTGACATCTTGGAATGGCAACTTCTCGTCGTTATCCTCCACTGTGGTGAATTTTCTGAAATAAAGCTATTGTTGATTGTCCTGAAGGTTTCCTTTAGTGTTGACAAAGACATCATCCATGTGTTGGATGCAAAGTTTGGATTGGATTTTTGGCAGAGCAGTTAGTTCATGTCTCTGCATTACTGCCTCTGCTAAGAACACTGATATCGGAGCTCCCATTGGGCGTTCCTTGGTTTATATGTCGGTTTTGTTGTTGAACATGAAGTGTGTGGTCAGGCATAAGTCCACTAGCTTGATGTTAATGTCCTGATGGAGTTCGTGGTGTTTGTCGTATGTGCCTTTGGGTCTTCTCATAGTGTTGTCAGTGTTTCATCAAAGAAGGCCATTATTTTATCCTCTTCTATCTCAGTATCTTTGATGATCATCAGGAATTCTTGGGTGGAGTTGACAGAGTGTCGTGAGACATGGTGAGGTCATAGATACATTAGTGAGGCCACTTCTGGGATGCTGCATCCAGTTTTCATCGCCTCTTTATAAGAAGAATTTTAATAAACGGGAGAGGGTTCAGGCCACATTCACAGGATATGCCCGGAAGGTACAATGAAAAGCTATAACATTTTACATTGTAATATAGGAGGTTTAGAACCTATGTGACAGTATTTCATGAAATGCTGAGAGTACAGATAGATTTATCGTTATTGGTGTTTTTATTTCCTGTGATGAGGAATTTAAAAAGACATGAGGGAAAATGTCATCTTTTGTACAGACGTAGGTTCACCTGAGGAATAAACTACCAGAGGAAGTGTTGGGTGTCGGTACAATTAAACCGTTTAAAGCACTTTTGGATAAGTGCATGGATAGGAAACGTTTCCCGCTAAACGTGGTATTAAAAAGAAATAAAGAGTTGGGAAAAGTTTGGTTTGTTGACACTATGTTCTGCAATGAATGGTTGCATAGAGCTGTCCGACTCGTGCTTCATGCTTCTATGACACTATGACTGGGGACCGGTAAATACTGCCGAGAACCAGGGTCTATCAAATATGTTGCAGACCAGTGTCGGTCAAAATTGCTGCACCGCAGCCACAGATTCAGACACAGAGGCCTCATTGCACACCCCACACCACCTTTCTAATCGAACTCCATTCCTATAAAAATCTTCCTTCCTGTTTTAGCTCGCAAAATGAATAACCACGCACTTACTGACATTAATCTGCATCTACCATGCACTTGACTTGTCTAAATCACAGTGCAGCATTACAAATCCTTCCCACGGTTCACACTCTGAGTAAATTTTTGTTCCTGATATAATTGGGGATATCACATTCTCTCCTCATTTGAATTTATATCTGTTGTGAAACATATATTAGTAAAACTATTAGTTTGTTCATGAGTTCTAAACATCTAATATGTAGTGTCAAAGCACAGTCCACGGCACTACAAAAATTGTTAGTGCTTGTGACGCACAACTTCCGCATTTGTACCTACTCTTTCCCGTCATCCGCTCTGTTCTCTAACTGCAGCCCCGCACAACCACCAATCCTACGTGTAGACAGAAATTCTCCCAATATCAACAAACACCCCAACTGAGAAATAAGCTTGATTCAACTATTCCTCCACTGGCATTGCCACAGAGTTGTGCTTCGCCCTGTTGTTAATCTTAAAAGTGTTGAGAAATGATTTGCAAGAATTTTGTCCAAGTTTCGAGAGTTTGAGCTGCAGAGTGAGTTCGAATCGGTTGTGGGTTATTTTCCCCTGAGCATCAGAGGCTGAGGCGGACGCTTATAGATATTAATAAAGTCATATAGGGCTTGATTAAAGTGTTCAGCCAAGGTATGTTTTTCCAAGTGTAGGGGAAACAAGAACAAGGGGGCACGGGTTCAAGGAGAGTGGAGAAATATCTAAAACGTTTCTTGACGTGTATCATACATACTTAGCGGATGGCACGTATATGGGACAAGCTGTCAAAGAATGTTTCACGGGTGGGTTCAATTAAAACATTTAAAAAGCATCTAGATGAACAGGAAGGATTTAGAATGATATGGACAAGTTGCTGGCAAAATGTACGAGGTCAGTTAAGCATATGCTGTCAGCGTGGCCGAGCACGATTGAAGGGTCTGTTTACCTGCTGTATGACGCTGCCATTTTGAGGCAACAACTCGAAAGCTGCACTCCTTGGGGTCCCGGTACTGAACAAAATTTCTGGTGCATGTCAAAGTGAGTATAAACACAGCGGCTTGGTGAATGCATATAGAAACATTTATTTGACAATGTGTGAGAAAAATTAAGCGTAACATTCAGATTCAATGCTTGGTAATGTTTAGTGCTTGAATTTTCTCGGTAGGTTAACAATTAGAATGAAAGGGAAGATCACCATATTCTTGAACTGTTCTCTGAACCTAGCCTGAGTCACGGTATAGATCCCGGTGTTCGTGCAGCAACTCAGCATCTGGAAAATAAAGCCAATTTCTTGGAAGTCCGGAAACATAGTAAATGTCCCATTCAGGTCACGTATCCGCTTAACTAAAGTGTGCACAGTGAACACTGCCCACAGCAGAATGAAATTGATAGAAATAGCAAAAAGTAAAATGATAGATTTTCTTCGGCTCTCCATCTCAGTGTCTCTCGGATTTTCCCCATTCATGTGAGCCCGGAGTCTCCTGCGGGCTCTGCTGCTCACTAAAATGTGTCTTACGGTGAAAATATTGAGGAGCAGAATCAGTGCAAATGGGACACAGGGTGTGAGAATATAATGAACAACTTCAATTGCAACCCATAGCATTAAATTAGGATCAGAGATAGACATACCACAAAATATAGGATAATTGCCAAATCTATACTTCCCGTTATACATAAAATACCAGGACGAGTTATTTAAACAGCTCAGCAACGTCACTGCTCCAAGGACCAAAGTCACTGTTTTCTCTCTGCAATATTTCTTTTTCAGCTTCTGGCAAGCAATAGCCACAAATCGATCGAACGTGAATGCTACAGTGAACCAGACAGAACAGTCAGTGACTGCATAAAGAAGGACAGCGTGAATGTTACACACATCTATATAATCCAGAAAAATGAAGTCTTCTGGATAAAGAACGGGTAAATGTCTCCATATCAAGTCGACGATCACCACCAGTAGATCTGCTGTTGCCATGGCCACGAGGTAGTGAGTCACAGATGTCGAGAGTCCACAGTTTCCACGGGACAGGATTACAATGGTCACTAAATTAACTGAGACAAATAACATGTTTATAATGCAACAACATGCACGGTGGTGGTAACCACAAAATTCAGCATTTATCCCTGTAACAGCATTGTACATCATCTGCAAGTTACACTGTAGCCTCCTCCATACAGACATTTCAAACCATCTTCACGGTTACCTGCAAAGAAAGATGCTGTGGATAAAGGGAATCCAAACACCTGCAAGCTCCCCAATGAACCATGCAGTATCAATTCAAAATCCAAACACAGTAACCCCATTCCAAATGTCACGATCGGGACCCGACACCAAAGGGATTGCACCAATGAAATTAGGAACCATATCAATCCTTTGTCTGCTGCAGTTAGTGACAGATGAAAAATGCTGCATAATCAGTGGAGATAAGTGAACTTGTGTACGTGTCTGACGCAACATAGTCAAGAGAGCGAGTGAATTAATAAATGTGTGAAGAGTGTGTTCAGGCTTGTGTACATGAGTGAGTGTGTGTTTGTAACATGAAGAGTATCTCCGTCAGGGATTCTGTACAAGTGTGAACATGCAGAAGCACAAGTTTGAAGTGAGTGTATGAATGCAGGTGTATGAGAGACAATGTGTATAAAAGTGAATTTCGGTGACTTGGTGAATGTGTGTGTATGTGAGATAGAGAAGGGTCAGTAAATGTGTGAATATGTGAGCGCGAGAGTGTGTCAGCGAAATTGTCTGTGAGAGAGACAGAGTCTCGGGAAGAGAGAGTGGGTGTCAATTGAATTCAATATGAGTGTGTGAGAGGGATAATCCGTGGACGCAAGATATAGTGTTTGTGAGAAAGAGTGTGTCAGAAAAATCTATACATGAGAGGCAGAATGACTGTGTGCAAGCGTATGTCTTTGAGACGGAGTGCATGTGTGACAGTTTGTGTGTGTGTGTGAGAGAGAGAGAGAGAGTCTGAGAGCGATTTAGTGCGTGTGAGGTAGAATGTAAGAGAATAAGCGATTATGTATAGTTGTTTGTGTGTGTGTTCGACAGAGAGTCCTTTAGGGAGAGTGAGTATTGTGGGTGAGCATATGACTGACTCGGCAATTGTATATCTGAGTATATAAAATGTCTGAAATACAATGGCCAAAGTTACTGATGTGAATATATTAATCATTTTTGTTCTATAATAACAATAAAAGAAAGCATGAAACCAATGCAGCAGATTTCACGCAGTTCATCTTCACAATAACATGAAACAAGACACCAACCACCGTGAAATAATTCCAAACATCTCCGCTAGTTACAGTTCAGAATTTTCGAACATGTGGGCGGCACGGTGGCACAGTGGTTAGCACTGCTGCCTCACAGCGCCTGAGACCCGGGTTCAATTCCCGACTCAGGTGACTGACTGTGTGGAGTTTGCACGTTCTCCCCGTGTCTGCGTGGGTTTCCTCCGGGTGCTCCGGTTTCCTCCCACAGTCCAAAGATGTGCAGGTCAGGTGAATTGGCCATGCTAAATTGCCCGTAGTGTTAGGTAAGGGGTAAATGTAGGGGTATGGGTGGGTTGCGCTTCGGCGGGTCGGTGTGGACTTGTTGGGCCGAAGGGCCTGTTTCCACACTGTAAGTAATCTAATGTGGTCACCATTCACCATGCGCATGAAAGGAGTGAACAGGAAACAGTAGTTCATGCATAACACACGATTGAGCTATCCAGAACACCTAAATTAGAAATTCGGCCTTGTGGAAATAGGTCATTTTGGCCCAACATTAACTGTCTGAAGATTAATCCCCCCAGATCCATTCCCTGACCCTATAGCTCGACTTTATCCTGACTAATGCACTTAACCTTCGTATTCTTGAACACGATGGGCAATGTAACATGGCCAATTCATCTCACTTGCACAGACTTGAATTGTGGGAGGAACAAGAGCACCCAAACGAAACTCAGGTGGACACGGGGAGAATATGGAAACTCCCCACAAAGGCCCAGGACTTGAATCGATCCAAGCGCTCTAAGGAAGCATTGCTAACCATTGAGCCTCAAGAAGGGAAACAATTCAAGAGAATAAGAAATGAGTTGAACACAATTTGGATAATTGATATCAGAGGGTATCACTTACGAGTGACACTGAGAGCAGCAAGTACCGGGAAGTATATCCTCTCGATCTTCTGATATATGCGTTCTATGACAACTCTCTCGTCATATATTGAAACTATATTCGCTAAATTCATGATGCATCTTTCTTCAACGGTTCAAAGGTAATTATGTTTAATGCAGCCAGTACACGCTCGTGCTAGTAAAAGGGATTCTTTAAATAGAGCACAAAGAACAGTTCCTAAGAGACATGTTTCTGGTTTTTTTTGAGCTGGCATCGAATCATCATAAACACCTGAGCTGTGTCAATAGAATTGTTCATCGCGTTTCCCTTCACTGGGCAATTGATTCAAATTAACTTCTTTCAATCCAGATGTATTTTTCTTTAAATGAAGCTGAAATACTCTGATGAAAATAAGTTCTGAAACTTGCAGGTTCATTACCCACTGGTCTAACAGACACGAGTGTGGGAGGGCAGATGCACAACATATTTTCTTTTTAAATGTACATTATTCTGTATTTTAACTCATGTATAGGAATCGGGAGAAAACGAACTATTTTTGAAGACCAAAGATTGTTGAAGATACATTTAATAAATAAGTTACCTCACACTAATTGTAACTGTTGTCTGAATAGCTGCTGGTTCAAGGAATTAAGGCTCAATTGCTGAAGAGCTGACGCCAACCGTTGCGGGAATATTCTAAAACAATTCGAGCTTTGTCCAGCAGATTGGAATTAGTATCAGAATCATACGCAATACAGAAAAAAAGTCGATTAGTGCCCAACCTCAATCATGATCAAAGCCAAGCAGCAAATTATATGAATCGCATGTTCCTGTACAGCGCCGTTGTGCTGCATGCCTTGCACCTGTCCATTAGTACTTGTTAAAACCTTTAGGATTTCTGCCTCTAACACTTGCTGGCAGTACCTTCCATTTCCTTACCACAATCTGGATGGATCAATTTTTCATCCTGTCTCCTCTAAGCATCCTCACCCTGAATTTTAATCAATCTCCCATGTTCACTGGTCAAAGCACAGCAGGCCTGCTGTGCTTTGACCAGCAACACATTTGCAGCTGTGATCTCCAGCATCTGCAGACCTCATTTTTTACTCCCATGTTCACTGACCTCTTTCACGGAAGTCAATCTGCCCTATCTATGGCCCTCGTATCTTTATCATATCCGAATCATGCCCCCACCACCCCCATCTGCTATGAAGTAAACAATGTCAGTTTGTGCCATTTTACTTAATAACTACATATCTCCAAAGCAGGCAATACGCTGATAAATGTCTTGAGCAACATCCTCATAAATAGAGAGCGTATCACTGCTGCAGAAAATGAGGCTGCTGTGGAAGGCTTTTCTAACGGGTGGAAGAATGTAACAGAAAAGGAGCAACCACTTTATTTTATGTTTTCTATAGACGCCCCCATAACAGGAGAGGAATGGAATAACCGATTCGACAGCAGATCTTTAAAGGTACAAAATTAACAGAGTTGATGTTGTAGTTGACTTCAATTTCCTCAATAATATTTAGAACCACCCTCGTGCAGATGGCCTGGATGGAGTCGATTTGTCAAATGCGACAAGGTGGCATTGTTGACTCAGTACATAGATAGGCCGACTGCGGTGGAGGGCATCATAGATTTCGTGCTCGGCAAGGAGCCAAGCCAAGTGTTAGATCTCTCAGTGGGCGAGAATTTCAGTGACAATGACTACAACGATCAGAGCCATGGGGAGGGATAGGATCAGACAGTAGACCAAGGTATTCAATTGATGGAGGGTCATTATATTGCTCTCATACAACACCTGTGGGGGGTAAATTGGGAACAGTTGCTCGACCAGAAAGATACAACAGAAATATGGAGGCTGTTAATGGAGAATTTTTTGCAAGAGTGAGATATCTTTGTCCCACTGAGCCAGTCAAAAAATATAAAGTTGAGAAAACAATGCATGATAACAGCAGAGGAGCTTTTCGTCAAAAGGAAGATGGAAGCCTACTTATATTTGAGGAAGCACGGATCTGACACAGCTCTAGATGATTACAAGGTAGCTTGGAAAGAACTCAGATATGGACTGCGGAGAAATGGAGGGGTTAATAAAAAGCCTTGCTGGGAAGGATTAGCTAAAAGCCAAAAGCATACGACACATACATGAGGAATAAGACAATGATCAGAGTTAGAATAGACCAATCAGTGATAATGGAGATAACGTTTGCCTGGAGTCTGATCAGGTAGTGGATGCTCGAAATGAGTGTTTTGCCGCAGTATTAAATAGAGAGAGGGATCTTGTTGTGAAGTTGAAGGTGTAACTTTAAGACAGAAGGAAAGCTGGCAAGCATTTGCCATGTGACTGATAATGGAAACATTTAACGTTCAGATGTAAGTTTTACCTGTCACCTACAAAAATTAATTGTTTTCACAGCATTTTGAATTGCGCCAAACTGTTTTACTTATGGCTCGATATGCAGAAACCCAATCGAATTGATTTTTACTGCTTTGACAAAATCGAACCAATGACACGATCCAAAATTTGCGTTATTTCAAGCAGGTTTTGTTGGACAGTTCACCAGAAAGAGCACTAGCTATCACTTGAAAGACTGCTATCACCACAGCCTCTGTCAAAGATACCTTTTTTCATATGAAACATCTGTGCAACACATGATCGAAGGTGATCTAGGAAGATATACGAACAGAGGAAGATGGACAGTGGAAATGACTTCCATTGTCTGGTTTTGAACATTGAATTTCGATAAATTTAATCGGTGTTTTATTGGACCAGTATGTTGTTACAGCTTGGGAAGTCGACAACAAATCTATAAGAGAAAAGAGACATATACTTGTAAATAGTTGTTGTTTAATGTTCACTTTTAGTGTTAACGAATAAAATAGACATTTTCTGTTAAATCGTGGAAATTTGTGCAGTTCTCTGTCATTGATAGTTTAGCAGAGTATGAGGCGAATTGAGTTTTTCTGTGTATTTGCTTTAATTGGCAGAAGGGTTTACTACTGTGGTGCGACAGTTTAGGGGCTTAGTTACGTGAACTGGACAGAGGTACACAGATCCTGTCAGAGATTTTGACAGATTTGAACAGATGTTTGGTCGGAACGATCCCAGTAGATTTGAAAATTTGCCAATTAGTTTGCTAGTTCTTTAAATGAAACGTAGGTGAGATAATTTTTCAAATTTCAGTTATTTGTGGTTACTTGAATCAAACATGAGAGAAATGGCTCTTAAAGTTGCTAAAGAAGTTCAGGGGTTTGAAGATGTTTCCCAAATTTGCCAAGAACATCTAGAAAGAAAAAAAGCACTTTTAGAATTAGTGAAGAGATTAGAAATTGCTTTAATCAAAGATGAAAGTAAATCTGAATTGGTAAGGGAGTGAATCAAACACTTAGACGTGTCAGTGAAACGCACAAGTGCATTAAAGTTAGAAATGACAAGTTACAATTGAGGAAAATGGATTTAGAAGATAAATAAAGAGAGAGAGCCAAAAGAAAAGAAAGAGAAGGTTGTCAACTGAACAGAGAGAAAAGAAAGGTGCGGATAAATTGAAAGAGAAGAAAGGTGCGGACAAAGTAGGAGAGAAGAAAGGTGCGGACAAAGTGAGAGAGAACAAAAGGTGCGGCGGACAAAGTGAGAGAGAAGAAAGCCAAAAGAAGAGAGAAGTTGAAATTCAGAAATTGCAATTTAGTCAAGAAAGTCTAGTTAACAGGGTGCAGATGAAGGGACAAGGTAGACACAGATATGTAAAACACTACCACGTTTTGATGAGAAAGTTATCGAAGCTTTCTTTATTTCATTTCAAACATTGACAAGGCAAATAAAGTGGGCAGGGAAATTGTGGGTAATGCTGTTTCCGTCTAATCTCGGAGGCGGAACCAGTGAGGTATTTGCAACGCTGTCAGATGAGTGGTCAAGAGATTATGAAGTGGTCAAATGGGTTGATTTGAGAGCTGGATACATTGGAACCATAAGTGTATTGACAGCGGTTCAGAAACATAATGAAGAAACCCGGTCAGACTTAATTTGAATTTGAAACAATTAAACATAATAATCTTGATAGATGGGTGCAGGACTTAAAAATAGATAAGACCAATGAGGTTGTCAGAGAGATACTTTCTGCTGGAAGTGTTCAAAAACTCAGTTGCAGAGACAATAAGAATTCATGTGGATGAACAGAAAGTTCAAGAAGTGAGAAATGTAGCAGAGGTGGCAGGTTGGTGCATAAGGTAAAGTTTAGCGTCTGGAAGACTTTCATCCTGGAAGTGATAGAAATTGGGAGAAGGACAGATCCTATGCTACGAAACAAGAGTAGAGAACACTAGTAATTGTTTACCACAGGTTAAAAAAAGAACCCCAGAGTGTGGAAAAGCTTCAGACTTTTTTCTTTCTGTGGTTAAGTTCGTTAAAGAAAGGCACTGTGTGAAAAGATGTTGTAAAAGAGGCTAAGCTAGTAGTATTAGTGAATGTAGGAAAGGAAACCCCAAGAAACGACGAGAAACTGCGGGAGAGTGCACAACCCAGGAAGGGGCTTGATATGGGGCTCATGCCTGATCGCTATCAAGAATTCACCACAATGCGTAAGACTTGCTCAGAAAGAACAGAGAGAGAAGGAAAGTAAGTTATAATTTTGAGAGATACAGAATCTAACCAGTTTCTAATAATACGAGTTGAACGTATTTGCCCTCTTCCTGAAGTGTTACGTAATAGAGTGGCAATGTCTGGGATAGATGGACAGATCTTCAGCGTAGCCTATGTAAGGTCAGGTTGGAGTGCCCACTAAAGACTGGAGAAGTCAAGTGGGAGTGATTGACACATTGTCAGTTCCAGGAATTCTGTTTGTTCTTGGTAATAATTTGGCAGAATCCAAGGTGGGAGTGACACCACTTGTTTTGGAGGAGCTCCATGACGACCAGAAAACAAAGGAGTTAAAACAAAAATCCCCTGGAATTTTCCCAGACTGTGTAGTAACCAAATTTCACTACCATAAGTCAAAAGGTGAAGCAAAAATAAGGAGAGAAATGATGGAGTAGAAGTTCAGTTGACAGGCATCCTGCTTGATGTAATGGTGCAGGAAAAATCTAAACAGGCAGAGGATCAGGCAGAAGTGCTCACTTCGAAAAGGCTCTTGTGCTGACAATAGACAGAAGAGACAATTTTTTTAAAAAAGTTGCATACTCAAAAAAGGAGGCAGAGAACATTCCTGAGGGCGATTGGCTGAAAGATAGAATCCTAAGAAGAAAATGGAGAAAACAGCGGGTTAATGAAGAGGAGAAATGGGCAGGAGGGCAATAGATCGTGTTGACGGTAGCATACAAGCAGGAGGTTTTACGCGTACCACATAAACGACTTGCACGATGTCACGTAGGGGTAGCAAGACTCATTCTAAGGTCCAAAAAATAATTATAGCCTGGAATGCACTACGATGTGGTAAGCTTTTGCAATGCATGTCACACATGTGAAATTTTTTTTTTAGATTAGATTTACAGTGTGGAAACAGGCCCTTCGGCCCAACAAGTCCACACCGACCCGCTGAAGCGAAACCCACCCATACCCCTACATTTACCCCTTACCTAACACTATGGGCAATTTAGCATGGTCAATTCACCTAACCCGCACATCTTTGGACTGTGGGAGGAAACCGGAGCACCCGGAGGAAACCCACGCTGACACGGGGAGAACGTGCAAACTCCACACAGTCAGTCAGTTAGTATATCAACCAAAGTCAGTATTAAAGTCAACGGCTTTGTTGCCAATTCCTGTACTGAAACCACCTTCCACGAGGGTTATAATTCACTGAGTCGGTCTCCTCACAAAAAGTAAACATGGGAAACTGTACTTGTCTATCATAATGGATTCGTTTATCAGATTTTCAAAGTCAATTCAATGGCGTAGTATTAAGGCAAAAAGGATGTTCGAGGAATTAGTAATTTTCTTCACACGGTATGGGCTAACCAGAGAAATCCCATCAGGCTACGTGACGAATTTTAATGATAATCATTTCAAGGAAGCCCTGGATAGTTTGGACAAACATCAATTGCATTCCGTCCTTAATACCAGGGAGCTTTAGAAAGCTGACATCAGGCCCTGGAGACCATGCTAACATCGTGCTGTCTGGATTATCCAAGTGGTTGCAATAATGGTGCCATATCTGTATTGCTTGCTGTTCGATACACCCCAAATGGATCTACTCAGTTCACTCCCTTCCAGTTAATATTCCAGCAGGTTGCTAGAGGCCATTTGAATTAATTAATGCGACATTGACAGGACTATAAATCAGAGATTTGACTCTTGGATTATGTACCAGAGGTAAGGGAGAGATTAAATCGGATAGGCGAGTGAGCTAAACGGCACCTAAGAAAGGCACAGCTCAAAATGAAGCAGGTGGCACATAAAAACTGAAATTTGGATGACGTATTAGTATTGTTACCAGGCAAAGGTTTAAATTAGGTTTACTGGGCCTATCAAAGTGAGAAAAAGTGGGGACAGATAAACCATCTGGTAAAGATGCCACAGAGGAGAAAGAAAAACTGTATCGTGAATGTCAAGTGAATGTGTTGAAGCTTCTTATAATCGCGAGAATTCACTTGAAAAAGAGGTGTCAATTACTTCCCAACAGAGTGAGGAATCAAATCCAGATGATGCAGAGTTTTTTGTGCCTTTAAATACGTTCATGTTGAAGTCTTCAAGAAGTGGGTTAAGTTTCAACTATCTGTCTTAGAAGCAAAAAACACAGCTGAAAGATTCTTTTTCACAGCAATATGAGGACACATGCAGTAATAAAATGGGAGGACTTAGGATATTGTCCATGATCCAGAAATGGTGTTCCGATAAAATAACACTCTGAATCCTTGCAAAGCTACACACATCCGGAAGAGCGTGGATGCGATGCTCAATGAAGATATCATTGAACTAAGTCAGAGCGAATGGAGTAAGCCGATCTTGTTGTTATCCAAGCCTGACGGGACTCAATGATTTCGTGTGGTCTATCGGAAGGTCAACACCATGACAAATTCGGACTCATACCCAAAACCCAGATTAGAGGACTGCATGGAGAAAGTTGGACAAGCCAATTATATCACTAAGTTGGACTTACTGCATCGTTATTGTCAGGTCCATTTATCCAAGAAAGTTCTGCGTTTGCCATCCCAAATGGGCAATATCAACACAAAGGAATGCAAAGCCAAAAACCACGAAGGAATTTCCACAACCAAATTCGAAGAAAGATGTACATCGATTTTTGTGATGAAGCAGATTCAACAGCACGTTTCTTCTAAACCTAAGCAGTGTAGTGGCACCATTAACACATTTACTGAAGAAAAGCACAACATTTCGCTGGACAGAACGTTGCCAGTAGGCAGTTGACTACTTAAAACAATATTAACCACCACACCAGTTTTAACTACACCAACCGTTTTAAAACACTACGAAACTGCAATCAATTCTAGTGATATCAGAGTTGGAGCTGTACTGCTACAGGAAGATGATGACGGAATTGAACTGCGAGTTGGTTACTTTTCAACGAAACTCAATACCACCCAGAGAAAATACTCTGACATCGAAAAAGAATTATTCAGTTTGGTACTGGCTTTACAACATTTAATGTTTATGTCATTAACAATGTGATGGAGACGGGTGTGCACACGGTTCACAATCCTGTTATATTCTTGGAACAATCTAAAGACATGGACATGAGACAATTTCATTTGAGTCTTACGCTACAGAGTTTTAATTTGCAAATCATACATGTTGTGGTTCAAAGCAATGTGATAGCAGATGGATAATATCGAACAGATACCATTGTCATATTAACTTCTAAATACGCATGCACATTTTATATGTTCATGTGTGTATGTGTATATAGATACATAGCTAGATGGATGTAGATACAGACACATATATGTTAATATGAACTTAGATTAATGTTCTGTGTATTTCATGATAATTGGGTTTTAAAAAATCGAGAAAAAATTATGGTTCTTCTCTTTCCATAAGGGGGAGTGTAATGCAGTTGAAGACATGTAATATACCGTTAACATAAACTGAAAGCTTCAATCACCTGCCATGTAACTGACTCACAGGCAGAGTGCACTGGAGAATTGAAAGATGTAACCTTAATATGTAAACTTTTGCTGTAACCGAGATACCACAACTGATTTCACAGCGGTTCAAATTTAACCAATCAGCTGACATTATGCCTTGAGATACTAAATCCAAATTGATTTGAATTTTTCACTTTTAACAACATTGAACGAATGACACGATTCAATTATTGGTTTATAAAATGCTTGCATTATGGACAGTTAGGCTGAAAAAGTAATACCTGCCATTTCAAGTACTGCTACTCATCATACTCTCTGTCAAATTTGTCTTTTTCGTCTGAAACATCTTTGCAACAGAACACCAAAGATGTCCGAGAGAGATCTATAATCAAAGGAAGGTCAGCACCCGAGACGGCAGCTGCTGTCTGGTTTGTTTTAACATTGAGTTTCTGTAAGTTTAATAAAAGAAATCTGTAAGAAAAGTCAGACTTAGTATTGCAAATAGTTGTTCTTTTAATGTTCACTTTCAGAGTTAAAAAATAACGTGATTTATTTTTAGATAGTGGAATTTGGGTAGTTATTTGTTACTCATTGTTTAATAGATTATGAGCCAATGTGAACTTTTCCATCTGCTTGGCTTAATGAGCAGAAAGTTTGACCATAGTGTCATAACATTGTTCAGAGTGTGAACACGGTGGACTAGGTTAATTGGCTTGAACAAATCGACACTAAGGAAGTTGATGTGCTGTAAATTCTGATGACAATTAACATGGATATATCATCCGGGCCAAACCAGACATACCCAAGGAAACTACAGGAAGCCATGCACGTGCCTTTGGTGATGATATTTGTATCCTTACTCTCCATAGGAGTTGTACTGGTTGGAGGTCAATGTTGTTCCTCGGTAGAGGAAAGTAAATAGGGAATTCCCTGGGAATTAAAGATCAATCAGTCTTACGTCTGTGGTAAGCAAGGGTCTAGAAAAGAGAGAAAGGACTTATGACGGTTTGGAAAGTAAAACAAAAATAGTTTGATGAAAGATAGCATGGCTTCGTGAGGGACAGATGATGCCTCACAAGCCATATTGAATTTTTTGAGAATGTGAAGAGACAAGTCGATGAAGGTCGAGCAGTGGATGTGGTGGATATGGATCACAGAATCACAGAATCAGAGAGATACAAAGCACAGAAACAGACCCTTCACTCCAACTCGTCCATGCCGACCAAATATTGCTACCCATTCTCGTCCCAGCTGCCAGCACCGGTTCATATCCCTCCAAACCTATCCTGATCAAATACCCAGCCAGATGCCTTTCAAATGCTACAATTGTACTAACTTCCGCAACTTCCTCTGGCAGCTCATTCCATAAACGTACCACCCGCTGAATGGAAAAAAATCTGTTAGATCTCCTTGAGATCTTTCCCATCTCAAACTAATCCTATGTCGTCTGGTTCTGGACTCCCCCAACCCAGGGAAAATACATTGTCTATTTATCCTATCCGTGTCCCTCATAATTTTATAAAATTCTATACGATCATCCCTCTGCCCCTGACATTCCAGAGAAAAACCCTCTCGCTTATTCAACCTCTCCTTCCAGCCCAAATCCTCCAAAACTGCCAAGATCCTTGTAAACCTATCCTGAAACCTTTCAAATTTCACAATATATTTCAGAAATGAAGGAGACCAGAATTGCATGCAATGTTCCAAAAGTAGCCTATACAATGTCCTGTACAGCCGCAACGAGACCTCTGAACGCCTCTTCTCCATACACTGACCAATAAGGGAAAGTATACCAAACGTCTTCTTCACTCTCCTATCTGCCTGTGACTCCACTTTCAAGGAGCTATGAACCTGCACTACAAGGTCTGTTTGTTCAGCAACACTCCCTCGAACTTAAGTGTATAATTTCTGCTAAGATTTGCTTTCCCAAAATGCAGCAACTCGCATTTATCAACTTTAAACTCCATCTACCACTCCTCAGCCCATTGGTCCATCTGATCAAGATGCCGTTGTAATTTTAGGCATCTTTCTTCGCTGTCCACTGCACATAGAATTTTGGTGTCATCTGCAAACTTACTAACTATACGTCTTGTACTCACGCCCAAATCATTTATAGAAATGACGAAAAGTCCTTGTGACATTCCGCTGGTCATAGGCCTCCAGTTTGGAAAAACAACCTTCCAACACCACCCCTTGTCTTCTACCTTTCCGCTAGTTCTGTACCCAAACGGCTAGTTTTCTCTGTATTGCATGAGACTGAACCCTGCTCAGCCGTTTCCCATGGGGAAACCTTGTCGGATGCCTTACTGAGGTCCATATAGATCAGGTCTACTGCTCTTCCCTCATCAATCCTCTTTGTTACCTCTTTAAAAAAAGACTCGAGAAATTTCGTGAGACATGCTTTCCCATGCACAAAGCCAGGTTTGATCAGATTCCCCACGGTAAGCTCATTCAGAAATTTAGGTCGTATGGAATATACGACAATTGGCTGCCTGGATACAGAATTTACTGGCCAAAAGAAGACAGCCAGTGGTAGTGGATGGAAAGAATTCTACCTGGAGGTTGTTGACGACAAGTGTACCACAGGGATCTTTACTTGGCCTTCTTGGTTTTGTAGTTTTCAGAAATGACTTGGATGAAGAAGTGGAAGGTTGGGTTCATAAGTTTGCCGATGACATAAAGGTTGGTGTTGGTGCTGTTGTAAATCGTGTCGAGGGCTGTTGCAGGCGACAACATGGCACTGACAGGATGCAGAACTGGGTTGAGAAGTGGCAGATGGAGTTTAACCTGGATAAATGTGAAGCGGCCCATTTTGGAAGGCCACATTTGAATGCTGAATACACGGTTAAAATAGGATTATTGGCAATGTGAAGGGCCAGCGGGATCTTGAGATCCATGCACATCAATCGCTCAATTTTGCCACCCTAGTTGATAGGGTTGCTAAGAAGAGGCATTGTGTTTTGTCTTTCATTAACAGGGGATTGAGTTTAAGAGCCACAAGGCTTTTATTAAAGTCTATAAAACGGAGGTTACACCATATTTGGAATATTGTGTCCGGATCTGATCCTCTCATTATAGGAATGATGGAAGAGTTTCAGAGAGGTTCCACTGGAGCTTTACTACGATGCTGCCTAGATGTGAGGGCTTAGCTTGTGAAGAGCGTTTGCGTGAGATAGTGGCTGTTCAAACTGGAGAAAGGAAGGAAGAGAGGTGACTTGATATTGGTGCACAACGTAATGAGAGGAGTAGACAGACTACATCGCCAGATGCATTTTCATGGGCCGAAGTAACTGCAACGAGGTGCCATCATTGTGTTTGATTTCAGGACGATATTGGGAAATGTCAGAGTCTTGGGTATGTGGAATATACTGCTAGCAGTCGTAGAAAAGTCAGAGACAGTCGACTGCTGGACAAACAAATAGACTGCAGGTAGTTGATGTGTGTTTCGATTAGGTTGCTTTTAGATTAAGATAAATGCTGGCACAACATCGTGTGCTGAATTACCTGTACTGTGCTCTTATATTCTATGTTTTATGTTCTATTATTCTTTTATGTATCGCCCAGTGCAACGCCATCCTTAACGTACTGCGGATTCCAGATGATTGTGGGAGTTCAGAAACCAGGACGAGGCTCATAATCTAATGTACATGCTGGACACAGATAAGGGGAAATTCTTCATTCTCCAAATACCTTGAGACTGTGAAATTCTTTGCCTCAGAGCGCATTCGAAGCCAAAACACTGACTACTTTTGTGAGTGTTTGTACCTGCTTCTAATTGGATCTGTTGGGGCTGCCTATGACTGAAAACAGTATAGAATAGTGGAAGATGCCTCTCAGTTGACAGAAATTATCTGTAAAAATTATTGGCTGAAGCTGTAGCTTGTTTATCTTCATAACAAAATTAACTCTAAGCTTCGGACTTTTAGTACAATGTAACTTTAATCAACTAAGCCAATGGAGCGAGGAACTGCAGATATAGTTTTATTTCCAAAATTGTGCTCCGTTGCATTCTGGTCACGAAAGCCAGAGCAGGACCAGACATTTAATGACAAGGCTCTGAGGGGCGCGTGGCCTAACAGAGACAGCGACGGGGGCAATTCTACAAAATCCTTAAAAGCAGTGTCATACTTAAGCATCGTGGTGAAGTTGTTGTTGGCCTTCATCTACCAAAGCATTGAGAAGAGAGTTTGGATGTCATGTTGCGGTTTTAAAAAGCATTAGTATGGTTACAGTCAATTCTGGTTACCATACTATCGGAAGAATGCAATTAAATTGGAAAAAGTGCAACAAAGATTCGCAAGAATATACCTGCAATTAGAAGGTTTGATTTGTAAGTAGTTTCTGGATTGGCCAAGACTTGTTCTTTCCTTGACACTTAGCAGGCTTGTGGGTTTCCTTATAAACATTAAGAAACCATGAGGGAAATGGATATGGTGAATACAAAACGGAACTTCTAAAAAGTAGATGATTACAAAACTCATATGCGTAGATTTTAGCTTGGAGGGCAAAGATTTCAAACGGACCTGAGAGGTAACGTTTTTGAAATACAGTGTGATGCTTTTATCGAGGGAGCTGTCAGCAGAAGTAGTAGAGACCTGTACAAGTGCCAGATTTAAAACACATTTTGACAGGTGCGTAGTTTCGACGGATATGTACCAAATGATGCAAATGGTACTAGTATGATTGAGAAAATCTGATCAATATTGTCGGACTAAGTTGGACCGATGAGTATGTTTCCATGCTGCATGACGCTCGACAGGCAACTATCCCATATACACTGTCAATCACCTGATCTTCCGACACTGCTGTCTACAAGGACCTGAGGCCCTGACGAGCAGTCATCCCCTCTACTTCGTAAAGACGGGAAATTACACGGGATTCGGACTAATCTGGAAATATTTCTGAAAAAATTGGCTTTGTGACAGGAGGGTCGTTGTGGAAGGCTGTTTGCATATGATAGGAATGCAGTGGCATATCAGAGGGATCAGAACTGGGTTGCTATTATTTGCAACTCTCTTAAATAACTCTGATGAGGACGTGTTGGAAAATAAGCAAGATTGCAGACGACACCAGTAAGAGAAAGGTGAGAAGGGAGGTGTTAACGCTGTAGGACGATGCAGATGCATCGGTCACATCACTGGTAGCTGGCGTTTTCCCCCGAACAATCGTTCTAAGAAGTATAGAGTCAAGGGACGACTCAATGGATGGACCGATACGAAGAAGCTTTGAGCGCGTTTGTGTCCACAGATCCCTGAATGAAGCAGGACAAATTAATTGGCTAGTCAAGAAGGCATACAGAACACATGATTTTTACAGTCGGTCTTCAATTATAAGAACAGAGTGGTTATCTTGGTCTGGCAAATAACTTTGCTCAGACCAGAACTAGACGACTGTTTGCGATTCTGGTGTCTGCACAGTGGGAAGGATGTGATTGCACTCGGCAGGATGAGGTATGTCGTGTGGAGTAAATAGGGGAATTACCAGGGCGTTCTCGTGGGATGGATCTTTTCATCCATGAAGAGAGATAGGAGAAGCTCGGGTTGTTTTTGGTTTGTAAAGGGATGGTTGAGGGGGAAACTGATGGAGGTGTACTCGATCACAAGGGACATGGAGAGGCATGAAGAAAAGTCAGCTGCTCCACTGAGTTGAAGTGTCAATAAGGGGGCATCAGTTGGAAGTGAAAGCAGGGAGCTGAGTGGGGATTCAGGTTTAGTTTTCACACTGAGTGTGTTCGGATTCTGGAATACACCGCCATGGAGAATAGCTGAAGCAACCAAACCTGCAACAATGAAAATCTACTCAGATGAGCACTTCCAATGTCAGAATGCTAAAGGCTAATGTTAGAACGTTTGGTGGTTGCCAGAAACAGTAGCATACTGGATAGACAGAATGAATGACCTAAAGGGATATTTTTCCAATGTCTGATTCTATAATCTCGTGATCGGTCAGAGATGACAAGTGTTTTTGTTATTTCGAACCATCAAACGTCTTCTGTTCGAGCTAGAGACTGGAAGAGACCAGGGGCGTTCCCGTTAAGGGGAATTACCTTCTGGGAAAGGTATTCAAAGAGTTCAATGAGCCACATCTGCCAAGGGTCAGGGAGTGGTGAGGAAGCGGGACGGCTACGGAAGGACTGGGAAATGCAGATGAATAGCAAAGATGTGGTTCATAGAAAGCAATGAGATAAACTGAGAGGTTGTGGAAATTCATATAATTTATACATGCACAGTCTATTTTTTGAATGGGAAAATGTTCAATAAAAGTTTCTCTTCTGCACTTTCCCATGCCTCCAAGTACAATCACTTCCTTCCTGCATTGCAGACACCAGAATTGCAAACTGCTTCCAGTTGTGGTGTGAGCAAAGTATTTTTGCATGTCAAAGGTAGGAAGGGAAGCGTCTGAGGACGAAATTTTAAATTTTTACATCTAACGTTTCTCCATAAGCCACAGAATCGTTTATGCATAACTATTTATAATCTTTTTTACTGGTCAATATCTAATCGTCATACCACTGCAACACCATGTGGGAAAATGTCAAATATCGCACTTTTACGGAAGGAAAAGACCAACGTGCGAAAATATTGCCAAATTATAACTCCATTTTTAGAGATATGTGCACATGAACTCCAAAGTCGTCTCTTACATTAACCTTCTTAAGCTGCACTATTCACCATGAAAATCCTACTTAATTTGAGTTCAAAACTGCAAGACTTCACACTTACGTATATTAATATCCATTTGCCATTTTTTGGCACACTTCCCCAGCTCATCAAGATCCTGTGGTAGTTTCTGATAAACTTCCTCACTGCCCACGATGCTGCCTCCTTTTGTGCAATCTGTAAAGTTAGGTCTGTGGAACTCATTATGCAGGTCAAACTATTGATGCAAGTAATATATAGATCCATCTTTCCTTGAATGTTAAGATCATCAAAGGTCCGAGGGAGAAGGCAGGCGAATGGGTTCGAAAAAGATATTGGCAATAGTGGAATGGCGGAACAAGATTATATAGTCATATGATACACAGAAATGTACAGCACAAAAACAGAGCCTTCGGTCCAACTCCTCCATGCCAAACAGGTATTCCAGCCTAATCTCGGCCCTCCTGCCAAAACACAGTTCATATCCCTCCAAACCCTGCCTATTCGTATACCATCAAGATGCATTTTAAATGTTGCAATAATCCTCGCCTCCACCACTTCCTCTGGCAACTCATTCCACAAGACACCACCCTCTGCGTGTAAAGGATGCCCCTTAATTCTCTTCTTTATCTTCCCCTCTCGCACTAAACATAATTTTTGTAGTTATTGATTCCCCACCCCAGAGAAAATACATTGTATATTTAGCCTATTCATTGCCCAGTGATTTTATAAATCTTTGTAAGGTCAGCCAACACTTCAGGGAAAGCATCCCCAGCCTATCCAATGGCTGAACGGCCAAATAATGCTCTAATACCTTCTGGTATTGGCAGGAATCGGCTGAGTGTCCATAACTCCTGCTCTGATTTGGCAGGCAATGTTGAATCAGAATAGAAGCAGTCAGAACCGGTGTTAATTGTCTGAAGATGACACGACTCAACTCCAACATTAGAAAAAGGATTTGAGAAATGTCTTGCTTCTGGCAAACGGGAACACAGCGAAAACATTCAATCCCTTCAGCCTGTTCCAAACAATCAGTGGGATCATTGTTGATTGTCCAACTTAGATGAGCTCTCTCTAACCCGCTTGCCATCCCTTTGGAGCTAGATCCACATGCTTATGTTGAACATGCAATGTTTTGGCCTCCGTTCTCCACTCTCAATCAGATAATAACATAAGCTCACACCTTACTATCCCTCTCCCCTTAATGAAGAATTTCCCTTCAATTCAGCTCGACGAAATCTCCTCAGCCTGTGATTCATCGAACCCGGATTGATTCCAAGTCATTTTGAGGATACTTCTTGTATTGTCCCATCTCGTCCTTTTCCAGTTTAAACTGTGAACAGATGCTCGACCTCCTCGTTTTTTTATTAACTTCCAGTGAATCTCGGTCCGAACTGATACTGTCACTGCTTGTTCTCCATAACTCACCGTCCCCGTCAATGCTTCCCTCATCTAAATCTTTAATATATGTTGTGAGTGCTGGCGTTCAGACATGTTTCTCTGAATACTCCACTCGTCACTTACTGACATTCAAAAAGAAAAACGCTTAGAAGTCCAAAATTCTTCCCATCTGATTACACTCGGCATCTCTGTTCGTGTAACTCCTCCAGTTCCATACATTTTAAGTTTTCAGATTTATTTGCGACATTTATGAATTTCCTTCTTCAATCCTACGTATACTATCTTCACTGCTGCCTCCCACTGAGGACACAATCTCCATCTTCAACGAATGCCAGTAGATCTATCAAGCAACATTTTATCTCTGGTCTTGTCACTATCCTGACACTGACTGACATTGTTTCCAGATCCATTCTAATACAGATTAGTGCCCTCTTAGCTCAATAACCCAACTTATCTACCGGCCCTGCTGCATCCAAGGATCTGTGGACGCAATGTAGTTCAATACAGAGAAATATCAACAAATCAATACAAACATGGACAATTAGACAACTAGTTAGATAGCTGGATGGGTAAATATATAGGTCTACAGACAAATATATAAATAACAAATACTTGGAGTGAGATACAGACATACTCATGTACAGACAGACAGATAGACAGGTAGACAGATAGATAGGTACTTAATATATAGACAGACAAGCAGACTGATATTTAGATGAACTAATATTTGGGAGAGGGATAGACATAAAGACGGACAGTCAAATACATAGACACAGAAAAATGGATAGACAGACACATGAATAGACATGCAGACAGAGAGATTGACGGAAAAATTGATGACAGATATTTGGAGAGAGAGAAATATAGGTATACCGATGGATAGATAGATAAATTGATAGATAGATAGATAGATAGATAGACAGACAGACAGAAATGTTTTGAAATAGATAGACAGACAGACGGAGAAGCATTTTATTGTTCGATATTTTGAGAGAGATACGGATTGATAGAAAGACAGACAAATGGATAGATAAATAAATAGACAGATAGACAGACAAACAGACCGATATTTGTAGGGAGAGATTGAGACAGAGAGAGTTAGATAGAGAGAGAGAAAGAGGGAGAAAGAAACTGGGGAAATAATCTATAGGTATGCATACAGATGGATAGATAGACAGCTTTACAAATAGACATACGAATAGATAGGCAGATGAATAAATATGTATATATTCAGGGAGACAGATATTTAGGTTGACAGATATTTAGGTAAATAGGTATTTGGTGAGAGAAATAGACTAATATTTAGATTTTAGATATTTGGAGAGATAAACATATCAATGCTTAGATATGTCTGATGTTTGGAAAGATTGAGAGGCACCTATTATCCAAGACAAAAACCATAATCCAGCCGAATCAGTGTCAAATCCATAACCATTCACTTCCCTCCACTAACAATGCTTATTGGAATCATGTCATACCATCTACTGAATGCTTTGCGGAAATTCAGCAAGGCTGCCTCAGATTGACTCAGTTCCACACCCTCTTAATATACCAAATCATTTTCCAACACTGCCCACTGAGTGGATATATCCACAACATATGGCGTTGTGTTCAATCCTTCTATGACTAACCATGTCTAGTCCATGCATGATCCTGTCCACAACCTTCTTCTAATTCACCCATGTCATCAGAGTCGTGACAGTGCATCAACTAGTATATTGCAAGGGTGTAACTGGGGCATAAAATGCTACACATATATAGTAGTTTGACATTCAATATTCAGTATTGATACCAGGAAGAAATCAGTGTTTCATTTATTTAGGTGTTAGACTGAATGGATATATGAATACATTCGTTCATCGGCCTCTAAACATTGCCTCGGTGCCAGTGTAGGTTCCGGTGTTTGTGCAGCACATCTGGATCTGGAGATTAAACCCTCATTCTTGGATGCATGCGGACACATATAACAAATAACCAAGATTCTGCATTCGATCAAATATCGAAGTCACTCTAAACACTGCCCACAACATAATAAAATTTGCAGTAATCACAAAGATTAAAATCAATGATTTCCTTCCTATCTTGGACTCTCCCCAGTGCTGTGAGTGTGGAGTCTCTTGCGAGCAATGCTACTCACTGAAATGTGTCTTACGCTGAAAATAATGAGCAACAAAATCAGGGCAAGTGGAACACAAGTTGTGAGAATGTTGTGAGAAAATTCAACTGCTGTCCAGAATTGTGAATTTGCATCACTGTGTTCTATACTAGAAAACACAAAACTACTCGAGAATCCATAATTACTGCTATGCATAATATTGCAGCTGTTTTTATTTAAATTGCTCAGCACAGTCACTGTTCTGAATACTGAAGCCACTATCTTCTAATTTCAGTATTTCGTTTTCAGCTTCTGGCAACAAATGACCACACATCGACCGAAGTGAATGTGACAGTGAACCAAGCTGAGCAGTCAGATGCTGCATAAAACAGGACAGCGTGAATGATAGACATATCAATATCATTCTGGAAAAGAACGTTATCCGAAAAAACATCGGAACATGTCTCACTATCTGTCAAGGCTCACCACCAACAGATCTGCCATCGCCCTGGCCAAAAATTACCGAGGTACATTGAGTCTGATGAGTCCAAACCTCCACTGGATAGTATCACAATCGTTGCTGCATTAACTGATGAAAAGCAAACATCGATATAACAAGGATACATGAGGGGACTAACCACTATGTTCATCATCCACTGCATCCACCAAAGATGCACATTTGTGACGGTTGTACGATTGTACAATGACGGTTGTATATTGGAGCCCCCTCTAAACTGTCATTCTTCATCCCCTCTGAGACAGAGTGTGTACCATCTGGTAATGTTTGGGCATGCGATTGAGCAACTATGTGACAGTTTGCGATAGTGTGTATGTGATTTAGCATGTGTGTGCTCCAGTGTCAGCTTTCTGTGCAAGAAGTGATATGTGGGAGCGAAAATGAGTCAGTGTGTGTTTGTATGTTACATTTGAGACACAGGGTGTGTGTGAGACACAGAATTTGCTCATGTGTGTTAGCGACTGTATGTGGGAAATAGTGTCTAAGTGCCTGTGTTACGTCCGATAAAGTAAACATTTGACTGAATGTGTGTGTGAGGAAATGAGAAACAGACTGTGTGTGTGACTTTGAGTTAGTGTACAGGATGCAAATAAAGCATTTGTGAAAATTTATGTGGAAGAATTTGTGAACGAATGTGCGAGAGAGAACAGAGATGCTATCTCTGTGAGGGGATGTATGCTTTCCTGTGTGTCTGACATGAGAACACCACCTTGAAGTGCAACATTAGTAGCTAGTCAGTATTATGTACAAACCCTTGATAGTCAAGAAAACAAATATTGCCAACATCCTGAGTGGTTTGCAGGTTGTCCTTCTGTACTTGCCTCATGAGCCTAGTTCAGTACCAGCAGCATTAGGAGTACTCGGTTAATCCCAATTGCCTCCAGTAGTCACTGTGTCGCCGGTGAAATTTGACTGGTCTAAAATTGGCATACAATTCTCTGTGTGCAACAAGAATATTGAAAAAAAGGAATGAATAGCGCATCAACAATTAAAGATGGAACAAATTGCATCTGGTTGTATCTGTTTGTCTCACGGGATGATGGACAAGCGTCGCGGAGTCTTGCTTCAATCTTTGTTAGTACAGCAGTATCTGCTGTGGCTGTGAATGCCCGCACAGGTGTGGCAGTCATAACTGGAGATATTGCACTTGAAGGCGCTGTTCTCCAGTGTTGCCTTAGTGTATTTTTTTTTGGTTTTGTTTACTGAGTGCGATTTCCTTCAGCAGCAAGCCTCACCTTCTCTTTTCCTCTTTTTAGACCTCGGTGTAATTCCAGCCTCCAGCAAGAGTGATCAGTTGCAAAGTCCTCCTTCCTCTCAAAGTTCATGTTCACTGACTTCATGGCTCTTTTGCAGGTGTCTTTGATTCAAAGATGGGTTCGCCCTTGTGCGATCATGCCAGAAGCCAATTCCTCGTACAGCAGGTCCTTCGGGGTCCTCCCATCGGTCATGAAGTGTTCATGGCTCAGCCAGCGGAACTGACATTGTTGATGAAAGTTGAAGAGGCTAGGCATCTGTGCGCGGGCGTGGACCATGTGGCGACACATCCGTCCACTTGATGTCCATGATGTGTGTCAGGCTGCGAAGTTAGAAGGCGTTAAGATGCCACTCTTGTCTGAATTTGAGGCTCCAGGTCTCACTGCTGTAAAGCAGACTGCTGATGGCGCTGGCCCTGTAGACCGCAGCATTGGTGTGCATCATCTGTTTTCTGTTCTGCCAGACTCTTTTCGTCAGCCTGACGAATGTTGAGGCTATTAGTCTGATCCAACTGTTGATCTCGGAACCTCGAGAAAAACAGTTCGTGATGGTGGAGCCAAAGTATGTGAACTCGTGGACTACTTCCAGCTAAGAGTTGGTAATGGTAATGGCAGGGGGTGCTCAACCCGTTGACGCAACACATTGGTCTTCTTCAGGCTGTTGTTCAAGCTGAAGTCCTGGCAGGCTTTTGAGAAACTGTTCACGGGGTGTTGCAGTTGTTCCGCTGAGTGAGTTGCCAGTGCCATGTCGTCTGCAAACAACATGAACTGATGACTACTTGGGGAACATTGCTTTTCGCCCTCAGCCGGGGCACACTGAACAGCCACCCGTCTGAGATGGTATGGAGGTAGGCACCATCAGTTGATGTGTCCAAAGGCGTGCATTCTCATGACTGCGCATTGGATGTCTGACAGGTTGGGTGACGGCACACCGCCCTGCTGAAACATCACTTTGAAAGTTGAAGGCGTCTGAGGAAGAGCCGTCAATCTGAATGACACCCTTTATGCCTGTGTAGAATGACTGAACTATCCTGAGGAGTCTCGGAGGAAGCTAACCCTGGCGTGGATTTTGAACAGACTGTCTCTGATCACAAGGTCAAAGGACTTCCTCAGTCCAATGAAGGCGATGGAGACTGTAATATTTGCTTCTAGCATTTTTATTTTTACTGCTGAAGGGAGAAGATTATACTATTTTGGTGATGATGTGAAGTCTATGCAGGCCCACACGGTTAAAGACCTTCCCAAAAATGCTTTGGAAATACATTCGCCTGTAGGTTTTCCAGTTGCTTCTGCCCCATATTTTCTTGTGGCGTTGCAGTCTTTCATGTCTTGTGGCAAAGCTCTGCCTTTCCAGTACTGGTGCAGATTTTCATGCAGGTGGTTTAGCAGGATGCACTTTGAGCACTTGATGACCTCTCTTGGAATGCCAGCCATTGCTGGCGCTTTCACAGTTGGTATGCTGTAGATTTCTTGACTCAACATATCAGCAGTCGGCAATGCATCCAATTCCTTCATGACAGACATCCAGTTTCTTCATTTCACGTTGTCTAGCTCTCTGTCTGAGATCCTGTTTTCTCTGGAATACAATCCAGAGTAATCCATCTCTCTAACTGATGGTTTTTGTCTTTGATGGTCTCCACCTGTCTTGCTTTCGTTTATATCAACGGTGTTCCTGCTCCCCTTGTAGACTCCACAGATGCTTCCAGTGTCAAATGATGACTGAACACTTTCGCATAGTTATAGCCAGTAATCATTTCCACAGATTCTGGCTGTTTTTTTTGGTCTTGCGTCTTGCTGTACATAGAACTTGCAGTGTTTCCTGGGTAGGGTGGAGTTTGTACTCCAGTGGTGCAACACACTATGCTTTGACGGCAGCAGTGAGTTTGAGCTCTCTTCAAGTCAGTTCTGTGTCTTGCCCTGTTTAGTCCTGAAGACTTTGAGTGCAATGCTGTGGATGGTGTCGCTGAGAGAGTCCCAAATCTGCTTAGCATCTCCTTCTAGTGAGTCTGCAAGAAACACATGTTCCAGTGACTTGATAACCTCGGCCACATTGCCTGGGTGAAGGGTATTACTGACATGATGTGCTGCTTGCCTACAGGCTTGGCATTGTGTATCTTTGTTTGCAGAATTCCAATCTTGCAGCAAACACAGAGTGCTCCGTGTCGCAGTCAACATTCTGAAAGGAGCGAGTCATGAGCACCTTTCTCAGGTGGCAGTGTCTTGTGCTAAACAAGTCGATCTGGTGTCAGTGTCAAGTGCAGGGATACACACAAGTCATTTTGTGCTGAGCTTTGGACTGGAAGCAAGTGATGGCAACAAACAATTCATGGAGCTTGCAAAGATCGAGCAGTCGTTGACCGTTGTCATTCATACTGCCAATCATATACCATCCCACGCAGCTTGGGACAAGATTTGGGGTCAGCGTCCACTGTGGCGTTGAAGTCGGCAAGAAGCAGCAACTGTTCGTGAATTTAGATCACTTGCGTTATCATTGAGTGCTGGTTGTAGAACTCGTTCTTTACGTTGTGTGTAGAATAAAGTGTTGGTGTATAGACACTGACATGATTGAATGCCCTGATGGACACTTGGAGTCGAAGTGAGAAAATATGCTCTGTACCGTTCTTGCTCGGGTCAGCAATGAGTTCTTTATGGCAAAGCCGACACCATGCTCTCTGGTTTCATTTGCGCTCTTCCCCTGCCATATAGGGGAAGCCTCTCTCGCGCAGGGTTCTCAATTCTGTGGGAGTTTTCTTTTGGAGTTTTGCGATGTTCACTTTAAGTTCATTGTTAATCACTGCTGCCTTGCATGTGTCGCTGAACGGTTCCTATGTTTCAGCATCCTAGTCTGAGTGCTGGCTTATTTCTTTGTTTTATTGTTGTGTTTGCTGAAGTGTAAACAGTCCGCGGTTCGGGTTACTTGTCTCCAGAAGACACACGCACATAGTGCAGCTGGCAAACTGTGGTGGGATTGCATGTAATCCGCTAGGAGCTGCCAAGCTTGAGGTGGGTGGTAACTGTCCATAGTGCCTTGCTCTCGTCCAATTGAATGCAGGCTTATAATTGGTAGACTTCTGCTTTCTGTGTTGTCCGCCACAGTGAACCGATGCATAAGTGTTCTCTCCAGTGCACAGTCCTGGTCAAGTTTGCCTGGACAAGCAACAGTTGCACAGTAACTGTTTGAGTCACTATTTCGACCGTTTGGCTCTTAGACTTGCATAGGCGAAAGTGAGGACTGCTGATGCTGGACATTAGAGACGAGAGTGTGGTGATGGAAAAACACAGCAGGTCATGCAGCATCCTAGGAGCAGGAAAATCAACGTTTCGGGCAATAGCCCATCATCAGCCCTTCATAGCCTTGCACGCCTTGACATCTCAAGTGCACATCGAAATAATTCTTCAAAGCTATGAAGAGCTCTCACTCGACCAACATTTCAAAACCTGGGCTCCAGATTGCCAGCACCCTCTGCTTACAAAAAATGTACTTCCTTGAATTCTATCTAA
Source organism: Hemiscyllium ocellatum (assembly GCF_020745735.1). Lineage (NCBI taxonomy): Eukaryota > Metazoa > Chordata > Chondrichthyes > Orectolobiformes > Hemiscylliidae > Hemiscyllium > Hemiscyllium ocellatum. The sequence goes on along the minus strand of NC_083451.1, from coordinate 3,276,760 downwards.
ACATTCTTCACTTTACCTTTAATGCACAATTATGAAATCCTCTCTCAAGAGAAAACGCTTCTCCTGTTTCCACGACTATGCCCTTCGTATCGTTATTTATATTTCAGTCACGTCCCTTCCCAACCTACCCTGTTAGAAAATAAATAGCAGAAATATGAGCAATACGTGTTTCAGTATTTAACACTTCTGTCTCGCAGTGGCAGGGATTCGGGTTCAATGCCAGTCGGGGGCGACTGTGTTTGTGGAGTGTGCACGTTCTTTTTGTGTCTGCATGAATTTCCTCCCGCAGTCCAAAGTTGTGCAGTTAGAGTGATATGACCATGCCCGTCGTGTCTGGGGATGTGTTAATGAGATGAACCTTGCATGGGAAATGCAAGGTTACGGAGATAGAGAAGTTAGATGAGTCTGGGAAGGATTCTTCCCACACCGTCCATGTGGACTTGCAGGGCCGAATGGTCTGTTTCCACAATGTAGAGTTTCTATGTTGCCCACATGAGCAAATTTCTGCAGAGAATGGACCATTGTGAGAAAACTCCTCTTCAACTCGCTGGACGATCATGTCCCTCCAACATTGTGGATTCATGACATGCTTGCTATTCACCAGCTGTGGCTTAATCAATGTTGAATACAATTCCAGCATCAAGTCCCTGCTATTAAACTCTATGCTTCGACTCCTAAAGGCAAATATACTGCGTGCCTTCTTTGCCCTAGATTTTCCGTCTTTTCATGATGTATGCTCGACAACGTTGTTATCAGGTCTTGCGATCTGACAATGTTGCACATTAATTCACGTTCTAATCTTAATGGGTTTGCACTTTCTCAGAGATTTGCCAGGTTCGCGGATCTATGAGAAATGTTCGAATTCTGGGAGTCTTTGCATTCATTTCTTTACTCAATTATTCACCTCATATTTCCCATTATCCTAATGTCAGGCGATGCACCAGGACGTGGTGGCCGAGTGACATTGTCACGAGAATGCTAATTCGGCAGCCCCAATCATGTTATAGACACCTGGGTTCCAGTCAACTGCCTTGGCGATAGTGTCATGTGAATTCAGTAAAATTAGCAAATAAGAGTTGAATGATCACAATCAATCCATTGGCGAAAGTTGGAAAAGTCCACCTTGTTCGCTAATCTCCATCAGAGAAGGAATCTATCATTCTTGCCTCCATATGACTTCAAACCCACAGTCACATGGTTCGCTTAAACTGTCCTCTGGCAATTCGGGATGTACAACGCATGTTGCTAAAAATATGCTAATTCCAAATAATTGCTATGCATTTCAAACCATCACATCTAAATTTGTATCTGACATAAAGTTATGTGGTTACTGCGAATGTTACCATTATGATGCTACAAGTTGTGAGCATCGTCAGTCTCACCTGACCTTAAATGACCAGACAATCTTTGCTCCTCTAACTTGGAACAACATACATGAGTATTCCAATATTTTTAAAAGTTTGTCTTAAAGAGGATTTGTTTTTAAGAGTAAATTTATTGACCCTTATGCAAATGTTGATACACTGACGGTTTTACTTCATAAGACAAAACAGGTTCAGTTAATATTCATCAGACTGAAACTAGAACATTTTGCAGTTCAATACGATTGTCTGAACACCTCAGGTTTTACCAAATATATCCTTGCTTGCCTTTTACGTTATCGTTCATCTTTGTCATTTCTCTCTTGATTCGTGTCTGTATGAATTCATTTCAGTTGTCTCCGTCATCATTGCCTGGCTCGCTTTTTAGGTCGTGATGCTGTCATTGTTTTACTTCTCGAAGTCAGGCTGGGATCTTTCAGTTGTGAACTGAGGTCCAATTTATTGTTCAGTCACACCTTCTGACGAGATGGGATCTCCTCTCCACTATCTATAGCCCCTTTCTAAATGAGGTTAGCCTAATTTCTTACGTTAGACTGATGTTATTTTGTGTGTTATTTGTACTTCTTTATTTCGCAATGTCAAATAACAGTATTTCTGATTGTAAGATAACCTTTGCATTTTAATTCTGGCAAAAGGTCGTGAAGGATTTTCCGTGTCTAATCCCATCTTGAACATGTATACTGTTTTAGATACTGTTGAGAAGATAGCCTCTTTGAACAGGAAAACAGAGCGGCCAAGCTGATGGCCCCATAACTGACTCTGCTGTACATCAGAATCGGGCAGAGTCCAAGCGAGCGATCGTGGTCGGTGATTAGCTAGTTAGGGGCACAGATAGGCGTTTCTGTGGTCACGTTCCAGATTCCAGGAAAAAGTATTTCCTCCTGGGTGCCAACGTGATGACCTCTCTGAGCTGTTGTATGACATTCTGACGGGGGGGAGATTGAGCGGTGAGTGCTCGTTGTGCAGATTGGTCGCAGGACATAGGGAAAAAGCGTGGTGAGATTTTGCGTAGTGAAGTTTAGAAAGTGACCGAAAAGAAGGTTTTCAAGGTTAGTAATCTTTGGGTTCTTACCAGTACCATGTGTTGGTGAGGCAAAGAATTGGAAGGAAGGACAGATGAACATGTGCCGAAGGAACTGGCATGGGGACAATATTTCAGGTTTCTCGATTATAGTGACAAGTAGAGGATTGGTGAAATAGATCTTCCTACCAGTAACTCGGAAAGGAATGGCAGGCCTAAACAGGTAGATGAACACCATGGTAATCATGAGTCGATATGTTTTTATTTCAATGCTAATATGAAAGGTAAGGCTAACCTCCTGCATTAGTTTATGGTAAAATGGTGCTGTGGCCATTCCAGACCTTGTTGAGCGATGGATAGGACTAGGTGCTCAATGTTCCAGTGTTTCATTATTTTAGACAACGTAGAAAAGAAGGTAAAAGACATAGACGAGTTACGTTATTAATTAGGGGGAATGTCATATCTGCACTCAAAATAATGCACTGGATTGGTCTTCCACTGAGACATTATGGGTAGCACTCAAAAATACGATTGGTGCAATTACTCTGCTCGGATTGTACTATGGGCTCCTCAACAGCTATAGACATATTTTCAAAGAAATGTAGAGGCAGATGAAAGATGCAATAACAACACTTTTGTCATAGTGATTGAGTTTATGTTCCTCAATATTAACTGGAATTCGCTTACAGCAATATACTTAGATAAGGCAGAATTTGGATGTGGATTTGCTCAATGAGCGGCAAGGTGTATTGTCATACATTCCATCACTATGCTAGGTAACATCGTCAGTAGGCCTCTGGATGAAGTACTGGTGGTACCACCTACTTTTTATGTAAGTGTTTAGGTTTCATTTAATTGGTGACATAATTTCCCACGGTGATGTTATTTCCTGCAGTGATGTCATTTCGTGATTTTTTTCTCACTTTGGTTGCAAATGCAATCCAAGTCAATGTGTTTGTTGATAGAGTTCCAGTTGAAATGCCATTCTTCCAAGAATTATATTGCGTATCTCTGTTTGGCTACTCCTAGGTTTGATGTGTTATCCCAGTCGATGTGGTGTCCTTCCACATTGGCCTATAAAACTACAAGCGAGAGTGGATCATTTCTTTTTGTGGCTAGTTGATGTTCATATAGCTTGGTGGCTCGTTTTCCCCTTGTTTATCCAGTGTAGTATTTGTTACAGTTCTTGCAATGCATTTGTAAATTACAGTGATTTTGCTTGTTTTCTGTATTGGCTCTTTCAAATTCAATTGCTGCAGTTTTAGTGTGTTGGTGGATTTGTGGACTACATGATTTTGGGCAGAATATGTTAAATGTATCCAAGAATATTTCCTGAAAAAGTATATGGTTAGTCAAACTAGAGAAGTAACCATATTGAATCCTGTACTGGCTAATGAGCCTGGCAAGGTGACTAAACTTCTGGGAGAGAGCATTTTGGAAACAGTGATAACCTCTCCTAACGTTTTAAGGTAGCTACGAATAAGAATAATTCAGGTGTTTCCGGGGTGGTACTAAATTGCAGAGGGCAAATTACGTCAAAATTCGTGGACTGTTAAAAGGGAGTAGCTGTTTTCCACGTCTGACTTATGGACTTTTTCAACGACCTCCTGATTAGAGTTCGGGACTGGCAGGTTTCATTGGGGAGAAAGCACCAGGATGTCAAGGTAAGGGATGCTCGCATGATGAGGGCGAATGTGAATTTAATTAAAGAGCAAAAAAAGAAACGTTCATTGAGTTTAAGAAGAGAATCAGACAGAGCCCTGGTGGAATAGGAAGGAAGTACAACAATGTTAAGACGGAGACAAAGGCAGCGTCAAATTAACTACTTAAATAGAATCCCAAGCCAGTTAAAAGCAGGACGATAGCTCGACTGAGATTGGGATCACTGAAGGGCAAAGGACGAAACTGGCCCTTGATACAATGGATGCAGACGAATCATAATTGAGTTGTTCTTGCGCCTGTATTCTCCGAGGAAAAGTACATGGAGGATACTGATATTAGTTTAGGACATGTTGGTAGGGCAGCTTGAGTTCAAAAACGGTGTGAGGTTAAGTCTCTTGATGTGTGTTAAGTTGTACAAGTTCAAAAGTCCCTGTGGATTCTAACCTACGTATTGAGAGAGTAAAGAGATGAGATTGTTGGAATCTTCATCAAGATCTTTCTCACATGTGTATTGACAGTAGATGTTTGGAGGCCTGGCGAGTAGCTAATGCTTTTCGTCTGTTCAAGAAGGAGAACAGAGATAATCCAGGAAATAATGAGTGAGTCTTGCATCATTGGTTGGGCAGCTAATGCAGAGGATTCTTCGGGATAGGAATAACGTGCATTGGAAAGGCATGGCCTATTTTAGACATTCAGCATTTCGTTGTGCATGCAGATAATGCATTACTGACTTTATTGATTGTTTTAAGGAGGTGAGAAGGTGCTTAATGGTGGCAGAGCAGCGGATGGTTTTTTTTACCAAACTTTTAATAGTGCATTCGACGAAGTTTCGCCTGATAGGCTCATCAATAGATAAAGATGCTGCAAATGTGTTGCTGGTCAAAGCACAGCAGGCCAGGCAGCATCTCAGGAATAGAGAATTCGACGTTTGAGCATAAGCCCTTCATCAGGAATGAGAGAGAGTAGCCAAGCAGGCTAAGCTGCACGGGATCCACTATGGTTTGACCATTTTGATTTATAATTGGCTTGCACAAGAAAGACAAAGTGTACTGGTGGATGGATGTTCCACTGGCTGGAGGTCGTCGCCATTGGAGTTCAGCTAGGGTCCGCACAGGGACCTCTGCTGTTGGTGGTTTTTAATAATGAATTGGATGAAAACGTAGGCAGGTTGGTTTGGACGTTTGCATCAGTCACAGAAAGCGGGGGAGTTGTGGATTGTGTAGAATGTTTTCAACTGTACAGGATATAAATCATTTGCCGATATGGGTGGAGAAACATCACATAAATTTAACCTGGCCAAGTGTGGGATGTTCCTCTTTGGTAAAAATAGGATACAGTTAATGGCAGACCCGTTAACAGCATTGATGCACAGAGAGACCTTGGGTCCCTGGTCCATCGCTCCATCAAAATAGTCACGTAAATAGATAGGACTGTGAAGAAGGGGTTGGTTATGCTTGCCTTTATTGTTTGGTGTATTGAGTACAAGAGTCAGGAAGTGATGCGGCAGCTTTACAAAGCTTTTGTTATGTCTCACTTGCGTTTCTGCATTTAAGTATTGTTGGCACTATACAAGAAGGGTGTGAAGGGTTTGGAGAGGGTGCAGAAGAGATTTACTAGGTAGCCTGGATTAGAGTGTATGAAGTGTAAGGATCGTCTCGATAGGCTGAGCGTGTTTTCTTTTGGAGTGGCGGAGACTGAGGGAAGACCTTCCAGACTTTTATAGAATTATAAGAGACTGAAATATGGTTAACGGTCAGAATATTTTTACCCCCAGAGATCAAATGCCTAACAATACACAGTATTAGTTAATGCCAGGTGGGGAATATACTGGGCATTTTATTTGCATTAAGAATAGTAGGTACCTCGAACGCTCTGTCATGGGTAATTATGGAGGCAGATATCTTACGAACGTTTAAGGTACTTTTAGAGAAATGAATGCATATGGAAGTAATAGTGATATGGGCCAACGGCAGGCCAAGGATTAAGTTAACGTTGCATCCACTACCAAATCGTGAGTCAAAAAGCACAATTGACTGGAGGATTACGGCAGTGTTTGGACCGTAGCTGTTCATAATATATGCTAATGATTTAGATGAGGAAGTAAAATGTAATCTCTCCAAGTTTGCGAACAACACAGACCTGGGAAGGAGTATGATGTGTGAGGTGATTGCAGAGATATTTCAGTGTGACTTGTAAAAATGGTTTGAGTCTGCAAATGCACCATTGATACAGTTTAATGCAAATAGCTGCTAGGTTATCCGCTTCTGGATAAGGACAGCTGATTGTAAAAGCATGGGCTGTCTTTTTTTCTACACTAGTTGTGCCAGGTCAACGTTTCAAGGGTAAAGACAGCAAATGGCATGTTGCTGTTCATCGCATGAGGATGTAGATACATGAGCATGGATGTCTTGCTGTAATTATACAGAAATTAGAGGCACCACAATTAGAATATTGTGTGCAGATTATGGCTCCTTTTGCGATGTTATGCAGAGTATTTGCGGATTGGAACGTAGGATGTTAGAATTTATGTTTGTCAAATGTTTTTGGTGGCGCGGGGGGTGCAGGGAAAGTGCACGTCCACTTTGAAAATTGATGTTTTTTCTTTCTAAGCTTGGAAATGTAAAAATGAGTGCCTGTGTGGGCAGCACCATGGCCTTTGCAGCTTCTCGAGTTGAAACATTTGTATTCTAAACGCTGCACTGTTTACAGGAAAGACAGCAGTTTTACCATGACCGTAGATATTCACATTTAGCCAATTATTTTAAAACATGCACTAAGCACCAATTTAATTTTAAACAGATTATTTTGATAACCTATAATCCTTCCAACTGAACAGAAATTAAAAGGTCATCAGTGGTATAAATGAAGAGGTCGTTTGAAAATCCGTGGAAATCAAACTATCATTTGGAAAGATTTGCTCTCTCAGATCTTAGAGTAACTACCGTCTGTTGAAAGGTACAGTGGCAATATTAATGAATTTTCCTGACGCAGGAATTCTATGTATAATGGCGCTGCTCATGCAAGTAGTGGGTATTCCAGAAAGAAGATCAGTGGAGACAATGTGTAGCTCTGGAAAGACACATGCCAGCCGTAAATTCAAGAGGGTCAATTCTATTATTTTGTTGCATACGTGGGACTTGTATTTGTTAAACTAGCACTGCATTGCAATTTCGTTCTATTCAGCAACAGTAAGTTGCTACAAGGGAATTGTTTGATTTGTTACTAGTTCTTTTCATTTCATCACTGTTGGTGTTCAATAAATGAATTCTTCCTTTTCGATTACTGAGCCAGTGAAAATATTTCATTTCGATTAACCAATCTGTTATAGCAGATTTGAGGGTGAGAGGTAGGTAATAACAGTGTTCATGCGTCTTTTAACAGAATATGAAGCAAAAATGAGGGCTACAGATGCTTGAGATAAGAATAGTGCTGATAAGACACAGCAGGTCAGGGAGCTTCCGATAGCAGGGAAATTGACTTTTTGGGCAAAAGCCGTTCATCAGGAATGAGGCTGGAAGCTTCGGGGGTGGATAGGTTATTAAGCGAGGCAAAACTATCTGGGTGTTTCAGTTTCAGTGACCAGAAAGGAATCGACATCCAATTTAAAAAAAAAACCTGACTGTCAGAATAAGCATTTCTTGACCACAGAATGAGTTCAGCGAAGATGTATGTATATTTACTGGAGTTCAGAAGGACTGGGGCAGGATGTCATAGAAACATCCTAAATTGGAAAAAGACTGGAAATGGTCAACACGAGATTAGAACGCAGCAGGGATTTTCTCCCTGACACTGCAATACAGAAAAGAAAGGTTACGTTTATGGGCACTGAGGGATTGACTTGGATGGTGACAGAAACCATAGCGCCCAGTTGTTTATTGGTTTCAGGCGAGGCAATGATGTGAACTTAGGGGCGGGAGGTGGAATAGGAGATCTTGGTCCTGTGGTTTTGCTGTGGGGTAGAGCAACCACATCAATTGGGAAAAGTGGGAGCACATGTCACGAGGTTTTCTGGGTTTGGTTGCAGGAAATGAGTTGGTGGCGAAGAGAAAAACAGGTGTGGAGACCTCAGTTGAAAGTGTGCTAGGTTAGTTCATATGGGTGAGAGTCGCTTATTTTTGCGAAATTTGCGTGTAAATATTTAATAATTCAAAATGTGGAATGCACTGCATTGTGCTTTTAAAGGATGACGTTTTACCTAAACTTAGAGATCGAAAGAAAATGTATTTGCCTTTGCAGGTTCACAGAGAACCTGAATTTAATTATTTATATAAAAACTGCTGTGTGGTCACCATTCCATGCAGCAGTTTTGTTTTTCTTAAAAGACAAGTTTAAATTTGTCTAATCAATTTAAATTAGGCCTTTAGATGCCACAAAAACTATTGAATTTAACTCTGATGTTTATCACAACACAGAGCCAATCGGATTTTAAAATGCTGAGAGGTCGTCAAGGGTATAAAAGATGAGGGCATCTAGAAAATCGCACATCAATCACTGCCATTTGCCAGATATCAGAATATTCAGCTCTCTCTCCCTTTCTCTAGACAGAGAGAGAGAAAAAATAACTCTCACTGTCGTCTATGCATTAGAGAAAGTACAATCTCAATGAGAAATCTACATCACATCAGTACCAACATAGGAGACAGCATTTCGACGGAGGAAGACGGTAGCGAACTTATTTCGGAGAGAGGGAAACGATGGAAGAATGCACAGAACATTACTGAAGATTTGACCTGGCTATCCTTTCAAGAGATTAAATTCCATTGTGCTGCTACATCAGTGGATTGTATTTATTGACTGCATCAAGTCAATTGCAAAGTCTTCGTCATGAATTTCTTTATCATAACCTCAAGACGCTGATGAAAAAAACGTGTTACACATTTTCTTACCGTCCTTTCTAACAGATTACAATGTTAGGCGCTCCTAGCACAAATAACAAGGAACATTTACACACCAGAAACAGGCGCTTCGACACTCCAATCCTGAACTGATCCAAACCCACTGTCTCAACCTCTCGCCCAATTGCTAAGCATCCCTCTGCTCCCCACATACTCAAGCATCTATCCAGACGTATCGTGAATGAATCTACTATGCCTGCGTTTACTTCCTCTACTGGCAACGCCTTCCAGGCACCTAACACCCTCTGTGTAAAGTACTTGTTGCGTGTATCCCCCTTATACTTTTCACCTCTCAACTTGAAAACATGACATCTCATTATTGAATCCTTTACTCTGCGGTAAAGCTTATCTCTATCCACCTTGTCTATACCCTTCATGATTTTTTAGACCTCAATCTCCTTTTTTCTAATGAAAACAATTCTATCTTATTCAGCCTCTCTTCATAGCTAGAACCTACCATTCCTGACAACACCCTCATAAACATTCTCTGCACCCTCTCCAAAGGGTCCACATCCTTTTGGTAATGTGGCAAACAGAACTGTACACGTATTCTAAATGCTGCCGAACCAATGTCTTCACCAACGTTTAAACAACTGCTGGACATGCACATGGATAGCAGTGAGTTGAGGGGTGTGTAGGTTAAGTTCCTTTATTTTTCATTAGGATTAAATCTCGGCACAACATCGTGGGCCTCAGGGCCTGTTCTGTGTTGTACGTTTCTATGTTCTATGTTTACAGTTTTAACTTGGCCTGAAAGCACTTATACTCAATACCCTGTCAGATGAAGGCAAGCAAACCATATGCCTTTTTGACCACTCTATCCACGTTGCAGCCCGCTTCAGGGTACAATGGCCCCGAACTCCAAGATCGCTCTGCTCATCCATTTTTTCCCAAGACTGTTTCGTTCACTGTATAATTCGCTTTAGAATTAGACTTCCAAAAAACATCATCTCACATTTGCTGGGATTGAAATCCACCTGCCACTTCTCCACCCTACTCTCCAGTCTATATACGTGTATTCTTTGACAATCCCTTATGCTTTCTGCTACTCCAACAATTTTCTACTCATCTGCAAACTTGCTGATGATACCAATTGCGCACTCTTTCAGATAATTTATGTATATCACAAACGACAGTGCCCCCCCCCGCACTGATCCCTGTGGAACACCACTGGTCACTTTTCTCCATTTCAAGAAACCCCCTTCTACTATGACTCTCTGTCCCCTGTTGTTTAACCATTTCTTTATTCACCGAGCCAGGATAAAGTAGCTAAAGTAACATACCCAGACCATTCCGTTACCCTATTACAGCCCTGACTAATGCACTATCCTCGTCATCACTGAATGCTATGTGCAATACAGTAGAGCCGATTCACCGACGCTGCTTATCATTGGGTTGTAGGAGGAAACCCATGCAGACATAGGGAGAATGTGAAAACTCCACATAGACAGTCTCCTGAGAACTGGAATCGAACCGGGTTGGTGGTGATGTGTGGCAGCATTACTAAGCACTGAGCTACCGTGGATCTGTCTAATCCCGATAACTCCATGACCGGATGTGTTGATGGAGGACAGTGTGGAAGGAACTTTAAACGATGGCCAATCTCCTTATCCTGGGAGTGTTTGATACGAGATGCTGTGGAGAAGGCCTTACTCTGTATGTAACGCACTGTCCCTGGGAGTGTTTGATGGGGACAATGTAGAGAGAACTTTACTGTGGGTCGAATACCATGCTGTTACTACCCTGGGAGTAATCAATGGGAGGACAGTTGTAAATGAAAATTAACATTTATTGTGAATCTGTAAAAGCTTGTTTGAAACAAAGAAGTAGAGTCTTGATTTTGCAAGCATTTGCAGACAGACAGAAAATATATACCGACAGTGTAATACAAGGACAGTAAGCAATCATATCAACAGTGAAGGAATGCGAAAAACAACTCCATATGTGAAAAGGAACTCGAATGTTCCCGTGTCCTGGCCTTCAGATATTGATAAGCAAAGGCAAAGTATAGTTAAAAGAGGATATGTGAAAACCGTCAGGCACACCTTACATGCAGCATCTTGCCAATGTATTGGGGCAGCTCTGCAGAATCGAAAATAAACTTTTTCTTTACTCTTGCTAGCATTTGAGTCGAGTCGATTTAATTTTCATGACAGTTACTTGGGGGCTCGTCCAGGATCCCGCGAATGAGTTAAGATTTTGAAGATTCCCAGAAGGTGTAGGCGCCTGCGCCTTGAAGGGCTTTCATCACGAGTGCTGAATTGGTCCCTTCGCTGAAGAGGACTGGGAATCTGTGGATCGCCCCAGCGCCGGGATCCGAAATGAATAGGGTCGGTGTAAGAGTCGTGGCTTTCGTAATCCCACATAGAGACTCGTTTTAATAGAATAACTAAAGCAGAAAGCGTGGCCAGGGAACTTTCGCGAGGTATTCATGTAAAACATAACGGAATGGATTGCCGTCTTTAGAGTGTTGAACGGACAGCAAGTTTAAAGGTGGTTTTAGACTTGGAGCCACCGCTTGCTGAGTTGGACTCGCCCAAGAAGTACCTTGTATGTGATTTCTTCGTTTACGAAAACCAAGACATTGAGGCAGACGCTCCCAATGGGAGAAGGGACCTCCAGAGGTAAAAGGGAAATGATAACAGTACCGCAACAGAGAAAAGAGAGATTTGAACAATTTTCCAGTAACGCTGAAAATGGACTCCATCAAGAGCAAACAAAAAGAGGGTCCACAGAGGACTTGGAATGCCAACCAAAAATATAATACATGCTAAATAACTAAGATCCAGAGTCTGTAAAGCAGTTAGAATTGTGGGTCAAGGAATGTGCTTTTCCGCAGGGAGGAAGTTTTAGAAAAAGGCAGGTGGAAATTCTGAGGTCACGGTTGGAGGAAAGAAAGAAGCAGAAAGGGGAGAGAAAAAGAAACAGCCCGTGACTTGGAGTGCTTGTAACATGTGGAAGGCTGAGGATGATATCAGGGAAAGGAAAACTCAACTAAAAGATAGATCAACTACGTATACAAACACCAGCGCACAAGCAGACGCGTGCAGAAAACAACCTAATGCAGCTGTACAAAGTTTTAAGTCTGTTTCAGATCCTGACCTTGATGACTGCCCACCAAGACCTACAGCTATCCCACGAGATCTGCTTGGCAAAAGTTTCAAGTGAGCGGCTGTTGCCTGAGGGTCTGCTGATTCACCGGTAGCTCTTCATACCCGCAAACTATTGAAGCAAGAAGCCCAAAAGAAGGATGATAACTCCAGGACAGAAAAGTATCCAGGGTCTGTTCGCGAGGCACCCCCCACCCCCCCCCCCCCCGCCCACGACGGACGATGAGTCAGATGGCAAGAGTAGTGGCGTACAATCACCTAATTAGGTTGTCCTGCAAGCACAAGTGGTTGACGTTGCAGGTCCACAAGGGTACACAGTGTTAGTCCATCGGCCATGGGCCATGAAGGATTTGGAAAGTGCCAAAAGGCAATTGTCTGACCCACGTGAGGTTAGAGGAAATAGGTTCACTGAAGAAGAGACAAAGATCTGTACCGCATTCACATCACTGAGATGAAACATTTCCTGGGATGAAAACTGCGTGCCGATGCCACCAATATGAAGTATAACTGGCCAGCTGCAAACGTCCATGCCAGAGCAGCCAACCTGCAAATGGAGCAGAACGGATACTTTAATGCTTTTGTTGAAGTGGCATGGACGTTCCAAGTACGAATGGAAATTACCAAAATGGCAGTGTGTAAACCACAAGTAGCTGAGACAGTGTTTCAGTATCTTACAGGCCTCACTGAAATCCATAACGCCCAGAGTGGACTCCTACCACCCGAGGACATAACGACAGCAGAAATCATGCCGCATGAGGTACACCTGTGGAACAGCTTCATCAGTGCAACGAGGGATGAATCAGCAAAAAAGGTAAAATACATATGTACTACCTGGGAGAAGGGGAAGCTGAAATTTATAGAACAACACATGATAAATGCTGAAAAATTGCTGGCCCAAGAGAAGGATGAGTAGAAACTAAAGATGAAGCAGCAAGCACATAAATTTCAGCTTACTAAGATGCAAATCGTCGCCCAGCCTTTGGAAGGAGGTGCTGGGGAAAAAGAGAGAGGCAGAGGTGGAGGTTGCAGAAGAGGCCGCGGAAGAGGGGTTGGCGGAGGTAGATCTGGCGGCTGCTTTGTTTGTGGAGCAATGGACCACCTGGCGAGAGTGTCCGCAGAGACAGCCTCAATCGGCCCTGGAGGCTGGACAACAGGTTGGTTGACGGGATAATGCTGAGGTGGAGGTTGGCAGCCCACAAGGTATAGGTAATCCTCTTTCCTTTGTGCTTGGCAACGAAGACTCGCTTATGCTAACCTCTTCTACTGAACTTATGTGCAAAGAAACATGTCCCACCTCTATATTGAGCACGGAGATTGCGAAGAGTGGATAATGTGTTCAGTATAACGAAAATGAGTATAAGTCAATGTCTATATGGAAGCTATGCTAATTACCTTTTTGGTAGATACAGGGGCAACGTATTCATCCTTAAATCAAGCCAGTTCAGAGAGTAAATGGAAATAATGATGAGTGGAAGTTTCCTGAACTAATAAGTGCATCACGAGTTGTGATACGAGAGAGATTTGCCGCATCCCTATTTTGCCAAACTAGTAACGAGGAAACATTGCAATTCTCATTTCTGTTATCAGAAGTCTGTCCTTCAAATGCGATGGCTCGAGATCTCATAGTGATAATGGGGTTGGATTTACTTAGTACCCGTAAAGGATTCCAGGAATGACAAAAAAAATTACCCGTGCAAGCTGTAAAATGTGACTCACGACCCCTGATTTATGTCTGTGAGTGGCGATTAAGGCAGAGAGCGAGTACTTCCGAGAGCGATTCACTCTCCCTGGAAGCAAGTAACCATGTTAATCCTATTAATACTGGTTTTCCTGCCGGAGACATGCTGCACTGCACAGCACACATAAACAAAGATGGCCCTGACGAATCATCTGAGAAGGATTGGTTCAGGAGATTTGTTAAACCAAATCAGTTCTTATGGTGCGAATTTTATTGGAATGATCACAGATGTGCAGTCAGTATGAACCTATCTAATGTATCTGGGACGGCAAGTAGACCCTTTCTTTTTGATGTGGAAGGCTCTTTCCTTCACGTGTCACTGGCGAAAGCATCAAGTGACGGGGGCAGGATTTTGGTCCATGGGTGCTAAAGGCACAAGGAACGAAAGATTGGGTCTTCAGGGACGATGTGGGTATCTGGTTCAATGCAGATATGTGGACATACAAGAAGAATCTAAATTTGCTAAGTCAGGCAGATAGGGCAGTCCAGGTAACCCCCGCTCGAGCGAAGAGCCTAGGACGGTAGCCTGGCGTTTCCCGAAGATATAAGTCTCGGGTGAAAATGTGTTGCTGGTTAAAGCACAGCAGGTTAGGCAGCATCCAAGGAATAGGAAATTCGACGTTTCGGGCATAAGCCCTTCATCAGGAAGGGCTTATGCCCGAAACCTGATGAAGGACTTATGCCCGAAACGTCGAATTTCCTATTCCTTGGATGCTGCCTAACCTGCTGTGCTTTAAGCAGCAACACATTTTCAGCTGTGATCTCCAGCATCTGCAGACCTCATTTTTTACCCGATGATATAAGTCTCGGGCCCAAGATTATGAACGGTCCATACTGAGTTTTGAGCCAAAGGCGAACATTATGTGGGGCTCATACGAGGCTGTGATCACATAAGGATAACCCAGCAGTCTGAGTATAGTCCTTGCAGAGCACAATGCCCATTAAAATCCGAGGCCATGGAAGGAATTACTGCAGTCTTGGAATCTCTCCTAAAGGCTGGAATGATAATCCCCTGTGAAAACTCACCGGTGAGAACCCTCATTTTACCGGACAAAGAGGCAACATTCCTGGAGGAGTGGAGATTTGTTCAAGACCTGCAGGCAGTCAATAACGCTGTTGTCCTGCACGCCTCAAATGTTCCCAACACCTACACCATATTAGCTCAAATTCCACTGGACAGTAAACGGTTCTCTTTCGTGGATTCAGCAAATGCCTTATTTAGTGCACCGAGATAGACAATTCTGTTTCACTTTTTTATTCAAAGGGAAATGATATTCCTTCACACGATTTTGTCACGGTTACTGTGAGTGCCCCACTAAAAACAATGAGGCTCTACACAGGAGTCTGAAGATACTTGCTTTAACCCCGGGGTCAGCAGTATGCAGACGATTGCTTCATAGCAGCACAAGCTACACCTAAACAGGGGATTCCAAATACAAAGAATCCTTTTGTATAAACGGTAAATGAGAAGCATAACTCTATGACATCTGTGCTGTTGCAGGATGATGAGGGAGAATTGCGACAGGTAGCTTATTTTTCGGCTATACTAGACCCGCAGAGGCAAGATTGCCTAAATGCTTGTGAGCCATGGCTGCAGTTGAAAAGCTGTGGTAGCATGAAGGGATATATTCGGCTATGGTGAATTAATCCTACTGCTTCTACATGCAGTATCATTACTGCTTTCTGAGCAAAAGACAGCATACATGTTGGCAGCACGTTGCCTCAGAGACAAAAGTGTGTTATTGGAGCTGGCTAAAATTACATTAAAGCGATGTAATGCCCTTAACCCTGCTAGCCTTCTCCCCACAGAAGAATACAGAGACCCAGATGATGGTGTCGCTGTAACGAATGAAATTTGCAGCTCCAGACCAGTATTGTAGGATTCGCCACTTCAGAATCCGAATATGGAGATCTTTGTGGATGGGTCAGCATTCAGAGCAAAGATACAGTCCAGAATTGTGTTTGGTATGCTACAGTGACTACCCATGAGGTAGTCAAAGCGGGATCACTCCCTTCTCATCTGTCAGCGTAAGCAGCGAAGCTGATTGTCTTGAATGAGGCATATAAATTGACTCAGGCAAAGACAATGAATATTTACCCCGATAGCAGATACGCATTCGGAGTTGGACATGATTTTGGAACCCTGTGGAAACACAGGGACTTCTTGACATTCACCAGAACGCCCACCACACACCGTGGCTTAATTTCTGACCTCGTGGAAGCGGTCCTATTACCTAAATCAATCGCAGTATGTAAATGTGAAGCCCACACGAAAAATAACGATTCTATTTCTCAAGGCAGTGCGACGGCAGACTCAGCGGCAAGAACGGCAGCCCAGCAGCGGCCAAATGCCGAGTTTGACATGTGTTTGACAAAATTTGTACCCCAACAGCAGATGGACAGGCGTTACAGTCGCAGGCCACGCCGGAGGAGAAGCATCAGTGATCCAGGGCAGGATGCAGCAGGAGGGAAGGGGTGTGGTGTAGCCCAAATGGCAAACCCTGTCTACCATGATCGTAATACCCATTCTATGCCAAACTGACACACAGTAAGGACCATGTGTCAAAACGAGGGATGTATGACAGTCTTTTGGCACAATGGTGAACTAAGGGATTTACTCATTATTCTCAGAAATATTGTGCCACTAATAATGTGGGAAGATGAATACAGATGAGTCAGACAGCACACCCCCAAACCCAAAGACCCTCTGAACATTTCCAGATGGATTTGATTGAATTAACACCCAGCGATGGGAAAAAAAGGTATTGCCTGGTATTAGCTGCTATGTTTGGAAGCGTTCCCCACGTCTAAACAGGGTGCCAATTCAGTTGCTGTGGCTTTGCTACCTGAAATAATTGCGAGAAATGGGGCATCCTTCAAAGGCTTTGTAGCGACAATGGGACACCATTTGTCAAAGATGCCGTACAGTAAATCAGTGATTATTTGAAAATAAACACGAGACAATATAGAACTTACCACCAAGCAAGCAGCGGAAAGAGAGAATGCCACCCTAAAATATAAATTGACAAAATCCAGTGAGGAACGAGGGTGACATGGTCAATGGCACTCCCAATTGTGCTAATGTATATGAGATGTAGGAGGAGCTGAAGGGCCAATCTTAGCCTATTTGAAATTTTGTTTTGTAGGCCGCCCAATACAGAAATTGGCCCAAGACCTAAAGTAAGACAGATGACAGACCACTGTAAGGATGAGTTCTTGTGTTACTGTATAAAATTCTCCACACTTTTCTCTCAAATACAGAAATCAAGTGAAGGCAGTATTACCCTAACCAACAGAAGGGAAGCTGCACGATCTAGAACCTGGAGG
This sequence comes from Hemiscyllium ocellatum, assembly GCF_020745735.1. Taxonomy (NCBI): domain Eukaryota; kingdom Metazoa; phylum Chordata; class Chondrichthyes; order Orectolobiformes; family Hemiscylliidae; genus Hemiscyllium; species Hemiscyllium ocellatum. Next base: position 3,259,625 of record NC_083451.1, on the reverse strand, counting down.
CTAGACAGTGGTGAAAGACTTCAGGAGGAAAAGATGGAAAATGAAGAGGTTTCTAGGACCGTTTCAAGTGCACCTTACAACACAGACAGCTGTTAGAATCGCTGAAAGAGCCACATGGATACACTACAGCCATTGCAAATGTACGGGTTGACTTGAGGAGATATCGGACAGCACTGGAACAAAATAAGTGCAAGTAGTGAAACTCCGAAAAACAGATTGAACTCATATAGATAGGGGTTGAAAGGTTGTAAGATGCCTCATTTAAATATGAGGCTGCCCCAGCTCACACTCTTTCCAAGAGCCCTGCCGTAAGGGGCGTCTGGGATACAGCCACAGCAGGTAATCCTAACTGAGGGTGCTAATAGGACCTTTATGTGGGACATTTGGCCGTTCAGTAACCAGAACGACTATAATTGGAACAATGAATACTTATGCAGAGATCCTGGTGGTCCTAGTGACTGGCACTTAGTAATAGCCACGACAGCTACAGGGGCACCCGACACGGGAAATAGGTATTCTGTTGGCTAGGAAGGAGGTGCCAGGATACGGGTGATAATATCCAAGACTCAGAAGAGCGGTGAAGGAGCCCGGTGGCGTGGAATAGATAGACCCTTCTCCGACATTTAAGGGCAGGCAATTATAATGGTACAGTCACCCCCCTGGGGTGCAATGCAGAAGGTCCAACAGAAGATAAAAGCTGGGAGAAAATGAGGACTGCAGATGCTGGAGATCAGAGCTGAAAATGTGCTGCTGGAAAAGCGCAGCAGGTCAGTCATCATCCAAAGAGCAGGAGAATCGACGTTTCAGGCATGAGCCTGAAGAAGGGCTTATGCCCGAAACGTCGATTCTCCTGCTCGTTGGATACTGCCTGACCTGCTGCGCTTTTGCAACAACACATTTTCAGAAGATAATAGCACCAAGGCACAACAACCAACCAAACGAAATCATGGGCCTCACCCCAAGCGGTGCAGAGGACATTAACCTCACCCCAGACCCGTAGGGTGTCGGCCGGGGACCGGGAGCGAGTCTAACCCGGACGTGGAATCGTCCTTTCATGGCATATGTGGCGTCAATGCGACGCCAGTATGATGGGAGGTGCGAAGGGCCATCGCTAGATGTGAAGGGGAAAGAGCATGTGTTTTTGCCTCAATACAACACCAGAGATTAGAGGTTGGCTACCCTTGCACATGTTTGCACATAGCTTAACGGTGGACTGCCGAACCAATTATAGAGATCCTGGCAAGAAATGCTCGCTGACTGCTTCCGTGGGAGGCAACTACCCTGACCCTGATAGGTGAAGCAATTCGGGCCAATCTCGCGAAAACACCCAAACTCAAGCCTAACTGCAGTCCCAAGGCTAATATGCTTCTGACCACAGTGTTCCATTTGTCGATGGCAGGGGAGAAACGTATATTTGAACAAACCGGGGAGACTCCATTTGGGGATCTCCCAGTTTGCTATGACGCTGTACTTGAACAATGACTCTTGCTCAGCCACCTACGTGAATGTAGAATCATCAGCATTACGTATTCCTTTATGAATAATCAGATCATAATGGCGGATATAATATGTGTTTGAGGAGAGAAATGTTATCAGCACCTCCCACTAGTATGGAAGAGGTGCTGCTACCCCGTGTTACTGTCCACTGGCATGACATTGTACGTCCGTAAGGCTGGTGAACCCGAAGGGACATTCTACAGGATTGGAATGGATCCAAACTCGCAGACCCATGGACTACACCAAGTGCGAACATTGGGTGGTCTATTCTCATAGGAACAGCGTTGGCAATAAACAAGATTAATAGCCTCGCATACAGTGTATTATTATTAGCAAACGAGACGGAGGAAGGTCTAGCAATCATGAATACTGAGTTAATGGCATTAAGGGAAGCAGTGATACAAAATCGATTCGTACTCAACAAACTGATGGACGAGTGAGGGGGCGTCCGAAAAGCGTGTGGCACCATATGCTGATTTAATACTCCTGATGAGACCCAAAATATCTCTAGTGTAATAAATCATATGAAGGCGATGAGACGACTACCTACCACAACAGATGACTCCTGGTTCCAATGGTTCACCCCCCTTTAGGGAGGATGGAGGTATTGGATTCTACACGTTGTACGAGTTGAAGGATTGATTATATTCATAGTGCTTTGTACAAGACCCTGCTTGCGTACTTGCCTATACCATTTGCTTATGAGTGCAGTGGGATCCCACATGGGAAAACGATCTGTGGACCCCAGAAAAATGATCCGATTGTGTGGACCCCACCATACTTTGACGATGAAGCGTGTGACGTGTTAAAATGGGCAATGCACAGAGCACATCAGGACAAGTGACGACACCAGCACAAAGCTATGTTACAGATAGGTGATGTCTGAGCAAAGGCCAGGTGCTCCCTAAGCAGTTTGACGCATAGCCATCTGGCTCTGTCCATTTGTTTTTGCTGTTTTTGTCATTTTTGTCATAAAACGACTAAAAGCGGGGAAACGTAATGGACAATTAACATTTATTGTGAAATCTGTAAAAGAATAATGCGCAAAGTCTTGCAGGCAGGCAGAAAAGCAAAGTCAGGAAAAATGTAAAAGTTAAAACAGACTTACAGTAGTTTCACAAGGAGATGAAACTATCATATCAACAGTCAAGGAATGAGAAAAAGAAACAACGCCATGTGTGGAAAAGAGCTCGAATGTTTCCGACGTGATAAGTGAAGTTTAGTATAAAGGGAACATATGAAAACTATTCAGGCACCCCTTACATGAGACATCTTGCCAAATGCAGAATCAGAACAAACTTTTTTTTGCTCTTGTTCGCATTGAGTCGAGTCAATTTAATTTTGACAGCACAGGCAGGACAGATTTCAGAGAGAAAGCCATATCGGGACCATATGCTGAAGCTTCAAGGCGTCCTCTGGATTGCAGCCTTTGCTGAAAGGAAACCAAACTAGAACATAAATGAATTGATAGAAATGGCCACATCCTGCCTTTGGAAAACTCTGCCTCTTTCAGTAATTTCAGCACCTCTGCCTTTATGATTTCTCTTGAATAAAAAAAGAGACAAAATAATATTGTAAAATAGCAGCTGTGTGTGTGTCTGAGCGGAATTGTGTGATTGCGTCAGGAGACGGGAAGAAATGAAGGATTAACAGGAGTCATTAGTTTGAACGTTTAATTTGTAGCTTTCTCTCACACCTACTCACTCTCCCCGTCATCTCACAAACAAGCCTCTTGGTTTGCTACGTACCTCGAGGAACTGTATTCCAGATAGAGAGAGCTGGGTACTGACTGGATGAATTGGGATTCACGAGGAGAGAAGGATTGGAGCGATATACCTAGGTGTTTAGAAACCAGGCCTTGGTAGCTGTACTTCATTTTGACATGAGGATGGAGCCAAGAACTGAGTATCAGTGTGAGAGAGCGGCTGTGTAGGCACTGCTGGAAACTTAAATCCAGTATTCAACCTTTATCCTGCCCCATTCCCTGAAACAGCTCCAGGGTGAGCTAAACCACAGGAGGAATTTCTGTCATTCATGGGGGAGAGGTTTTGTGTGAAAACACACAGAAAGAGAGAGAGCTGGGACATCAGGAAAATAAATATCGCCTCTTCAGACTCTGTGCCTTTCCTGAACTCCTGTCTCTCTGACTCATCTCTCTGTTCTCCCTCTCAGTGCCTGTCTCTTGTTCTCTTCTTCTCTCGCTTACTTTTGTTCTCGCTTTTTCTGTCTCGTTCTGTCAATGTCTCTCCTCTTGCTTCTGTTTTGTTCTCTCTCTCTTTCTCGGTCTCCTTATCTTTTTGTGTCATTCTCACCCTTCCTCTTGTCTGTGTGTCTTGAATCTCTCTTTCATTCTTCCACTTCCTGGAAACCTCCATGTCTTTGTTCCCTCCCTCCCTCTCCCTTTGTCCCCTCCTTCTTTGTTTATCCTCTCCCTCTTTTTCTCTCTTTGTCTATCCCCTCTATCTGTCTCCATCTTTCTCTCTCACCTTGCCAGCATTCTCCTTTCTCTGTCTGCCCCCGTCCATTATATTCTCTGTCTCTTTTTTTTCTCTTGTCTCTTTTTTTTATTTCATCACCAAGCCCCAAAATGTTTGGCTCCATCCAGAATTGCGAAAATTGTTTCCCTCAAATACACCCCACGAAAATATGGTCCCATAATACTCCTCCCTTAAATATGAATTCCCCGAATCTCAAACATGCCCACAAACGACTTTGTGTAATCTAATTTTCAGTCCCCATATATCCCTACATTGCACACCCTTCCCTTCTTCTATTTTCAGCCTCCCAGATATTAACCCAACACAATTCTCTGCCTTCCAGATTTGCCCTCCCTTTCCACAAGAGGTATGTCCCCAATTTTGCACCTCCTTCAAAGTTTATGTTATCCAAAGCAATAGTACACCCTATCAGATATTTCACTCCTCCACACAAATACTGTGCACACGTCCTTCCAAATATTGTCTCATCAAATATTGTGTTTCCCTAATTTCATGCCCTAAATATTGAAACCAGTGATTGCCCTTCAAACCAATTCCCAACCATTGGTTTCGTGGCCCCTGAAATAAAATGTAATGTTCCATTAATTATTCGCCATCCTTATCTTCAACCAACCACCACCTTGCCCCTCTTAAAATATTTCAACGCCTCTATTTCCCATAAGCACCCCCAATTCTGTGCAGCCTCACTACTTTCCTGATTCCTCCATGACTCCCTCAGGACCTGCAGGGCACATGAAATATGGCCAGGGAATGACTGGCTTTTCAACTGAGTGCCTTAGTTGAAGCCTTAGTTAACAGCAAGCTCCCATTCCCCAGACAGATGTTCTCCCACTGAGAAAGGTGCTTGATCTTACTTTTCAGTTCAGGGAGATTGGGGTGGGTGAGTGGTGAGACGTTTTAAACTCAGGCAGGGCGGGGAACAGAAAGATGCAACTACATTACCCATCTGGACAGTCTAAAGAACAGTGACGGAGATCGAATGGTGAGGGGAGAGAAAGAGAGAGAGAGAGAGAGAGAGAGAGAGGAGAGAGAGAATCCAAGAAACAGAGGGAGAGAGACGGAGAGTTGGTGAGCAGGGGAACAAAGTGGGAGAGAGAGAGAGAGAGACAGACAAACAGACAGAGGGGCAGGCATACAGGAGGAAGGACATTTGAATATGTTAACGTGAAATAAACAGCATTTTCCACTGGGACGGATGAATCCTTTGAACGTCCCATCCAACATGTTTTCCCATGTTGGATGGGAAGTTTTCAAAACTCAGATCTAAATGTATGCTGACGTTCACCTCAAAATACTGGCGTCCTAAAATGGAGTAACTCACATTGGTTTCTTCTGGTCACGAGGAAAAATAAGCCAGAACACCGCTCAAAAGAGTGCACTCAGCAATTCATGTTTGGCTGATCTCAGGTCAATTTGAGAATCATTAATGTCAATGCTCAGTTCATTTCTCATAATTACTCAGCTCGAAGGATCCGTTTACATTTCAAGGTGTTCAGATTGCCGTTCAACAACAGGAGACATATGAAAATCTATATGTAAGAATCAAAGATAATCTTATTTGGTGGGATAAATAGAAGAATTGTCATTTTGTTCTTGTGAAACGTGACTGAGCTGCATAGATTCTGTTGAGGGACCACTTATGTCTGATGCACCCTGGTCACTGCAGGTATTCACGGGGCAACTCCAAAACACTTCATTTGTTCTTTGTATTTCTCATGTTAACAGGTTCTTGTTTTTAGTATAACAGAGTACGAGTAAGAAGGCAAGTTTGATGCTGAAGTCCCTTTCCTTGATCAATTTTCATTTTGATAGCAGTTGTGATGGTAATGTGATATTTACGTGTGTGTTTCACTGTCGTTTGCTGGGATTTTGGGAGTGTTGGAGTTCTGGGTTGTACAGATATGCTTGTCTGTGTTCAGAGTCAACAAAGAACATTTGAAAATCCCAACGGTACACATACGAGAACTGCGAAAAGAGGAAGAGGAACACCTATACAAGGTATTCGCCAAAAATGGATACACGCGCAATTTTATCAACAGATGCCTAAGAGATAGACCACGGAACGAGGACATGCCACAACCAAAACGACTAGCCCCACTACCATACATCAGGAGCCTTTCAGAACTGACAGCCAGACTACTGCGACCCTTAGGACTCATAACGGCACACAAACCAACAGCCACGCTCAGACAACAACTTACTAGAACAAAGGAGCCAATACCCAACATGAGCAAAACTAATGTAGTTTACAAAATACCATGCAAGGACTGCACAAAACACTATATAGGACAAACAGGAAGACAGCTAACAATCCGCATACATGAACATCAACTAGCCACGAAACGACACGACCAGCTATCCCTAGTATCCACACCCTCAGACAACAAGCAACATGAATTCGACTGGGAAAACACTACTATCATAGGGCAAGCCAGACAGAGAACAGCCAGGGAATTCCTAGAGGCATGGCATTCATCCACAAACTCCATCAACAAACACATCGACCTGGACCCAATATACCAACCACTCCAGCGGACAGCTGAAACTGACACCCGGAAGCGGCAAGCACAGACCACTATAAATACCGGAAGAAACATCAAAGAAGCGCTTTGCAGGAGGCTCCAGAGCAGTGATGATGTCTCCTAGCCAGGGGACGAAACGTTTGCAACAAAAACTTCCAGCTCGGCGAACAGAACCACAACATACGAGAAATACTCAGAGGGTGCCGTGATATAACCTTCTGGATTCAGTCAGTCTGTACTGTGACAAAATGTTTCTAGTTGTGCACGATAGGCACTTATCTCTTGTTGCCTGGGTATCTCCCCGTTGACTTACACAGCCACCAAGTTCGCAATTCCTCAACCCATAAAGCCATTTCTAAATTCTTCCCAAAATTTACAAAATGTACTGTTTGACTGACCCATGATGTCTGTATGTTCCTGTGAATGGAACTCATTTCTTGCGACATTGACTGTATTTTTTCTCTCCTTGTCCAGTCCCTTCACAGTTTGATCCATGATTCTCCTGAAACTTTTTTGGAAGTTTTAATATTTCTATTTTGCCTGCACCAGCTGCCTCATCACCTTCTACACGTCCACTCCCCCATCAGATGGTTTTAGGGTTGCCCGCTTCTTTCTGGAAAGAAGGTCTCAACGGTCCCCATCCGCCATCTCCCCCCTCTGCTTAGTTGAGCTTGTCCTTACTTTGAACAACTTCTCCTTCAATTCTTCGCAAATTCTTCGTTGTAAATATGTGGTCATGAGGGCCAACGTGCCTCTCCCTTTCTGGGCTGTGTGGAACATGCCTTGTTCCATTTTCACTCAATTCCCTCTGCAGAAATATTTCTCTGCTCCATCGGTGAAATCATCAGTGCTGCTTCTCCCTCTCGATTGGAATTGGAGACGTTTATCAATTTCAAAGTCAATTTACACCCTACTCTCTTCCTCACCTGATTCATCTCCAATCCCTCTCTTCCATTCTTCGACATCTGCGTTTCGATTTCAGGGGATGAGCTGGGCAATGATTTCCAGTACAATCCCACCAACACCACCACCTTGACTATGCATTCATAAACCCAAACTTCTGCAAGGACGCCATTCCATTTTCGTTGTATCAATATCTATGTTGCAACTGTATTGTGGATGCCACCTTCCATGAGTGGGAGATCGGTGCTTTGATCAGAAACTTCTCTGTTTTTAACCAAATGAAAATTCCACACCAACCATCGAACACAGAACATAGCACAATACAGCGCAGTACATGCCCTTCGTCACTTGATGTTGCGCTGACCTGTGAAATTAATCTGATGCCCTTCTAACCTACAGCATTCTATTATTATCCATATACATACCCACGCCCGTTTAAGTGCCCTTAATTTCAGCGAGTCTTCTCCTGTTGCCGGCATGCCCCCACTACTCTTTGACTAAATAAACTACCCCGATATCTGTCCTGAATCTATCACCCCTCAATTTAAATCAATGTCCCCTCGTGTTAGTTTTATCCATCTGAGGAAAAACGCTGTCATTGTGCGCCCTATCTATCCCACTGATTATCCTACAGGTCTCGATTACGTCACCTCTCCTCCTTCCTCTCTTCAAAGAAAACAGCCCCCTCTGTAAATTTCGTCTAAACCTTTCCAGCGCATCCACATCCTTCCTATACTGTGGTGACCAGAACTGTACGCAATACTCCACGGATGTGTGCAGTTAATGTCATGTGCATCTAGCTCCTCCAACAACACTATGGACTTTAAAGTCACTAAAATACAGACTTAAAAGGCAAAGCAGCTCATGCTGTATCAGAGAAGCATGGAAGTTGAGTTTCGGGTCTGGAACCTTATCAGCAATATGTTCTACAATTTACTGTCCACCAAGCTCCATATTTGAAGGACCATCAGCCATCATTTCTGCCACCTCTCGCAAGGTGCAATAACCGGACACACGTTCCCCTCCGTCCTTGTCCCATTGTGACGGGATTGTTCCTTTAAGGACATACTGGTCCACTCTTGCATTCTCAACACTTCCCAAATACACTTTCCGTGCAATCGCAGAAGATGGAACACTTCCTGTTTACCTCTTCCCTCCACATCTTGCAAGCCTCCAGACTGAACTTCCAGGTGAACCACTTGATGTTAACAGCTAGCAAGGTTGATCTCCAACATGAACCTGGCTAGATGTTTTTCAACCAACGTGATCAATTAATAAAACATAAGCTCTCTTTTTGGAAGTCTTCGTTTTCACAAGAAATGAAAATATGAATTTGTTAATAATGAAATCAAGGCAAAGAAGAGAAACGTGTTCAATTTCCGGGTGACACAGATTCAAAGACATTTCAGTACAATTCGAAATATATCAAGCATGGCAAACCTTACAAACATTTTTGCAATTCCAAGGCACTTCACCAATTGCGGAACTTACTTCCCAAACGGAATAATTTTGCTGTTCGTTATCATACTTTTGATTGCCTCAAAGTGATATACATGCATAGAACAGAAACGTATCTGCTGTGGCTGCAGATATTGTTTGCTTGTTCTTATTAGCATGCTCCTGCCATAACTCTTCCAGTGCAATGTTAGTTCTGACATCGATTTTTGTTTGAGCTTTAAAAGACTGACTTCCCCCAACCGTATCCTCAACACCCTAATCTGGGTTTAATAATACATTTTAGGTTGAAGAAAATTTAATTAATTGAAATGATTTCTTAGGAGTTCTGTTCAGCACATGCGACCTCACCAAAAGACTTCCCAGCATTTCGGATCATGATACTTGCTTCTCTCTCAAATGACCTCTCAGTCAGATTGAATCTGTAGTAGTTTACCCGACGAATTCTCAGTAACTCTCTAGGACTTTAGTGACTTATTCTGATTTAGGATTATCGGAATTGTAGTTTTATTTTAAACAAGTTGTGAACACCTTTGCCAACGACAAACCATTAAATTTAATTTAGGCTGAGAGAAACCCAAGTTGCAGTAAATGTTGTTATTAAAATGCATTAACATGAATCAGTTCTGTCAGAATACGTGCTTTGAGTGCACCACCGTATGTTGAAATACCCCAGAACTTCAGACCATGAAGTTTTCACCGTGAATTATTAGCGTCTTTAAACTTTATTATAGCCATTCACTATATTGTGGTGTGTGTGTTGCAAAGAGCCCTAAGATTGCTGTCGCTACTATAGATAACTAGCATGAAAACTAACAAACAAGTAAAAGCTTAAACAAAAACGCAATTTGGAGATCTTAAAACAATCAAGGTCTGTCTTTGAGGTGATATATTATATGGCGTTAATGTTGATTTATTGCAGTCAATTAAATCAGCTACTGATATTGGAAAGTTATTATGATCCAGTGATGTTCGCGAGTGCACCTGGAGTACTTTATATAGTTTCGGTCCCCTTACTTGAGAAGGGATACAGTCAAATTTGAGACCGTCAGACGAAATTCACTCTATTGATTGCAGAGATAAGCGTTTGTCTTACGAAGGTAGATTTAGCTTTTTAAGCCAATACTCTCTGGAGTTTAGAAAAGTGAGGAGAACAACTAACTGAGGGACAGCAAACCTTGTTTTATCCGGCACCTTATCAACCCATGCCATTGATATATCGAAAATATATTGAATTAAAATGAGTTTTTTTTGCTGAAAATAAAATACAACAGCGATATTTACACACCCTGCAGTATATTTTTGTTATTTACTGCGTGTATTTAAATTTAAATTAGGACTTGCATTGATGTTTCAAAATTGACTATTCGACTGTTTTGATGTCTCCAATTTTTTTAAAGCCTGCGACTATGTGCCCTTTCGTTTCTCCAGAATATTGGGTCAAATGGCACACTTCCTGATTCCATACGTGTCTATTAAGATTATATTCGCTGCTGTGCAAGATACTAAAGGGGATTGATGCAGAGAAGGCATTTCCTGATGTGGAGGGAATAACGAATGAGAGGTCATACATTTTTGGAAAAAAAATATGTTTATGATATGTTTATAACAGAAATGTGGAGAAATGCATTCCCTCATAGGAATGTTAATCTGTTGAATTCACTTATTCAGAATGCATTCGATGCTGGGACATAGAGTAAACCTGGTAATCGTTTGAAGGGCTAAGGAAAGAGGGCAGGAAATGATGTTGAGATTAACTGTGATTGTATCGTATCGCAGAAAAGTTTCAAGGGGCTTAATGTCCTACTTCTGTTCCTAGTTCTTATATTCACCCAATTGTTGTTGAGGCAGTTTATGTATTGGTGTGAAAATTAAAACAATTATAAGGCGGGTGTCAAATGAAAGGACAGTTATGGAAGATAATGTGGATTTAAGGACAAAGGTCCTATTCCTACCATTGGAAAATATTGCCAACTGAAAATGTAAGTGATCAAACACTGTCACAGTCTTGAAAGGTGGCTCAGAATCTCTATTTTGCCAGATCAAAATTGGAGGCAAGCATATGAGTCTGCACATATCAAAAAAAAACTACCCGGTGTTTTAAAGTTTGAAATTGTCAAAACATCGTCAGAAACTACAAACAGATGGATTTTATGTAAGATAGCAAAGGTTATCACTGGTGAGACCAAACTTGGAATATTGTGTCCAGTTCTGGTCGCATACTGTAGGAAAGATGCAGAGGCCTCAGAGAGGATACGAAGAATGTTTACCAGGATGCTGCCTAGACTGGAGGGCTTGTCGTTTGAAGAAAGGTTAACTAAGCTCGGACTGTTCTCGATGGAGAGAAGACAGGTGACCTGATAGAGATGTACAAGGTAATTAGAGTCATCAACGGAGACTTTCCCCCAGGGCAGGATTGGCTGGAACGAGAGTTCTTGGTTTTAAGATATTAAGAGGAAGGTATAGACAAGATATCAGTGGTCGGTTCTTTGCACAGAGAGTCGTGAATGCATGGAATGCATTGCCAGTAGTAATGGTGGAAGCAGAGTCATTGGGGACTTTTAAGCTCCTGCTGCACATGCACGTGGACAGCAGTGAATTGAGGGGTGCTTAAGTAAGGTTATTTTATTTTACATTAGGATTAATCCTCGGCACCACACTGTGAGCCAAAACGCCTGTTCTGTAGTGTACATTTCTATGTTCTAAGTTTGTAATTGCAACTTCCAATATTAGCTGCCGCAGATATAAAATTCAGGAAAGCCACAGCGAGAATCGAACTCACAAATCCTCTTTTACAACATTATTCTACTGAGTACAAAGCTCATGATTTGGAATTTTCTGATCGATTAAAATATAAAACCTGGGTTTCCACGGATTAAAGTGTAAAATTTCAGTTAAATTTTATAAGTAATGCATTGTTAACAACTGAACGAAGCGACTGGCGAGAGGGATAGCTTTGGGTGTTTAAACCACATGATGGTCAATTTATGTTTTACTTCTCAAACTGGGGGAACTAAGCATTGACCCAAACTATGGGCACATATCACCGACATATTGTTCCCAATACAACTGGTAGAAAAAAACTTCAAACGTTGCCAAAAAGAAGGTTTTATGAATAAAATCCCGCTGAGACCAAATTCTTTCGCCGGCTCCGTGCCTTATTACCTGCTTCAGGAATGCTGCCATCACAATAAGCGTGCAAGGCAAAACTCCAATTTATGTTTAATTGGAAAAGCATAGCTTTATTATAGGCATGCAGCAAAGCCTTTGTGAGGGGCAGGTCTTGCCTCACAAATCTCATTTAGATCTTTGTGTGGGTGGGGAGACAGGTTGACGAGGGTCAAGTAGTGAATGTGGTCTTCAGCAAGGCATTTGATAAGGTTCCCCACAGTAGACACATTCATATAATCAGGAGGTATGGGATACAGGGAGAGTTGGTTGTTTGGATTCAGCTTTGGTAGGCTGACAGATGGCAGAGAGTGGTTGTAGATGGTCAGTATTCTACCTGGAGATCAGTATTGTGTGGTTTACCGCTGGTCTCTGTTATGGGTATCTGTCCTTTGCGGTTTTTATAAATGATTTGAATGAGGAGATTGAGGAGTGTGATGGCATGTTTGCCGATGACACAAAAGTTGGACGTGCCATTGGTAGTATCAAAGGCTATTGCAGGCTGCAGCGCGACATCGACGGCTTGCAGAGCTGAGTTGAGAAATTTCAGATGGATTTCAACTTGAATAAATGCGAAGTGATGCATTTTGGACAGTCTAAATTAATTCCTGAATATAGGATTAAGGACAGGATTCTTGGCAGTGTGAAGGAAGAGCGGGATCTTAGTGCTCAAGTGCATAGATCCATAAAACTTGAAAAACAAGTGGACAGCCTTGATAAGAAAGTGTATCGTGTTTTATCTTTCCTTAACAGGGGATAAAGTTTAATAGCCGCGAGGTTTAACTGCAAATATGCAAAACCCTGGTGAGACCATTCTTGGAATAACGTGTCCAATATGGTCGCTCTATTATTGGAAAGTTGTGGAGGCTTTGGAGTGGGTGCACAGGAGGTTTGCCAGAATTCTGCCTGGACTGGAGAGTTTGACTTCCGTGGAATTCGAACTTTTCTCTCAGGAGAGAAGGAGGAAGAGAGATGACCTGATCGATCTGCACAAGGTAATGAGAGACATGGAACGAATCGATAGTCATGGAACTTCGCCTGGGCAAGATTGACTGTCACGAGGGGGAATAGTTTAAGGTGCTACGGGGAAGGCATAGAGGTGACGTTACAGGTGAGTCCTTTATGCAGAGTGGTGTGAGCACGCGAAACGCATTGCCAGTGGTACTGGTGGAAGCAGAATTATTAGGGATATTTAAGTGACAGTTGGAATGCAAATGGACAGCAGTGAAATGAGGAGTACGTAGGTTCGGTTATTTTATTTTAGATTATGGGTAATCCTCAGCACAACAAGGTGGGTCGACGGATCATTTTTGAGTTTATTTAAATTCAATCACACGGCTTCGAAAGGGTCAAATGTAAGGTCATGTTGGGTCTGGGTGTTTCATCCCAAAAGATAACAGGACTGAAGTCTCCTGAGAGAGATGACTGATGGTGCTTTCACATGAGAATCACTGTGTCCCAGGCGAGAGGTAAGGTTAAGAACTTCGGACTTCCATAGCAATCTCAGCTGATACAGGGATTGAGAAAGTGCCGTTGGTGTCACTCTGCTTGACAAACCAAGCGTCCACCCATCTTAGTCACTCTATTCACAAGCATTACACAATATGCAGTCGATAATGGTCTGACGGCATTGCAATCCTTAGTGTATTGATCCAAAAACCATCCAATTGACACTCCAGGAATGTGTTTTCTGTGATATGAGTAATGAGACGATTTCATAGATTTCTATGCCGACTTAAGTCACTCGTAATAACCAAACAAGCATAAGATATAGGAGCAGATTTAGACTAATCGATGCATCTAGTCTGTTTCACCACGTGATCGTTTTTTGCAATTATAGGAGAGCTTAGGGCAAAAGGGCCCAGCCTTAGTGTGAATGGAAATGCCTTGAGAAGGTAGATAATTCGTCAGCCAGAGAATCTGTGGAATTCATTGCTACAGAAGGCTGTGGAGTCCAGGTCATTGAGAATGTTCAAAAAAGAGATAAATACGTTCTTGATTGTCAAGAGGCTCAAAGGGAATTATGGTGAGATAGTGTAAGAAAAGAATTGAAAAACATATAACACATGGTTGAACGATAAAGCAGGCTCCGTGAGCAGAATTGCCTAATTTCTGCTCTTCTGTTTCATGATCCGATTATTGTTCTGATTTTTTTTTGTCATAAACTTTCTGAAACCGTTGCATTTTTCAGACGACCGTTTACATGTGAACAGTGTACTCCAATCAACTTTTGGAAGTTCGTATCTCACACAATTAAAACTTGCCTTACTCCAATTAAAAACGTTAACTTTGACAGAAAGCTTATCCTTTTCCATAAGAGTTTAAAATTGAACGAATTATGATGACAAGAGTGGTCCCTACTATCACTTCAGCCATTTTCTCTGCCTTATTATCCAGGAGATGGTCAGGTTTTGCCCCTTCACAAAAAGAACATTTAAATGCTGATTAAGACATTTATCAAACACTTCTCCATCCAAAACTTTAAAATGATTATAGCCGCAGTCAATGTTTGAAACCTTACTATTCTTCCATATATGTGCGATTTGTCTATATATTTTGTTCATCAGATTCCCTCTAAATATTGGGGGTGGGGGGGGGGGCGACATTACAATCCCATCAAGGTAACATTTCCTTTCTTACATCAATCTACATATTTTCGCTGAATGAAGTTTAGAAAAAGATTCTAATTAGAGCAGTTATGTTTCTTTAATCACAAACTCCACCCCTCCTTCTCTTTGCCTCATTTTCTATCCTTCCTATGTTCCCTTATACTTCTATATGCCATCGAATACAGACCCAGAGACCTCACCCTCTTTTTTTTTATAAAAAGCCGATCAATCTGGGATAATTCTTGTAAAGCTAATCTAGACTGCCTCTAGTGCCAGCGCATCCTTCCTTAGATACAGTGACTATGAATGCTCACAATATTCCAAATGTCATCTGACCAGACCCGAAACGCCCTCATAAGTATATCTATGCTCTTCTATTATAGCCCGATTGAAGTAAATGTTTAAATGATATTTGCTTTCTGAACACACTGCTGAAACTATATGCTAACCTTAAGAAAATTCCTGAACAAGGAGTCCCCAGAATTCCTTTGGTCTTCACTTCTTAGAAGCCTTTCTGTGTTCGACTTGGGCAGCCTACGACCCTAAGACTGTGTTCTCCAATTTCACACAACGTCCCTCAGCATTCCTCGTCTCCGGACTCAGAAAATATCTATCCTTTCCAAATGATCCTGCCACGAAATGGACTCATTCCACCCACTGACAAATCAGGTCATAGCCTCTACTGATCTTCACCTGTCCCCACTTCACCACCCTGCCGCTGCCATCACCTTGATCTGCAGCTCCCCATCCATCCATACCTAGTTCTGAAGAAGAGTTGCACACGAAACGTCGATTTTGCCTGGCTTGCTGTATTCTTCCAGTCTCCTGCCTGCATATTTCGGATTCCACTACCTGCAGTTCTTCTTGTTTCTCAGCAAATAATCAGCACCGTTATTGTTTCTAACAAAGTGAGTAGCCTTACAGTTTCCCACATTTTATTACTTCCACCACTTCTTTGTGCATTCTCCTAGCCTGCCCAAATCCTTCTCCACCCTTGTCACTTCCTCAAAACGACATACCCCTCCACTTATCTTTGTGCCATTTGCAAATGTGGCAACAATGCCATCAGTTAATGCACAATGTAAGTTTTGTGTCCGCAAAGCTCGCCCCTATGGAATTCCAGCAGTCATCGTCGGCCATTCTGTGAAGGACCCCTTTGTTGTGACTATCTGCCTTCTGCCAGAAAGCCAGTCCTCTTCCTTGCCACGAAAACAATGTTCATGCCTTATCTTATTGGACTCCAGATCAGAACGCTCTATGTTCAGGTCATAGCAATGTTCATCTTGTTTCATAGAGTTTGATTGCCTGGGTTAGACAGGCAACAGAGTTTCCACTTGTACATCAACAGCAACTTTCCAACAGATTTGGCGTTTTGTTGTCTCTTAAATTTGTTCATAATATTTCAGGGAGGTGGTATGCCGACTATTTGTGTCAGTGCCCAGCTGTCCCATTGTGAGAAGTAAAACACACACTGTTCATTGGGGTATTCAACAAACAGCTTCCTCCCTCTGAGGCAGCCGATTCGTTCAATTGGCGACAGCCAGTTCTTAAGAACATTGGACCGATCTTTAATAACCTATCTAAGGTCACTTACATTATGTTTCAATACATCAGCCGCTTTCAGCTCCTTCCATTACAGCGGAGAGTCAGGGAGTCCACAAAGAAAAATGTCCCACCAACAATAATTCCTTTCCTCTGAATTGGCATAGTTTACATGATATTTATTCAGCAAAACGAGCAGAAACCATAGACTGACGGCCGCTGTCCACATTAACAGTGAGTCTGAATTTTACATTGCATCTTTAAAATCCATGATGGACAAGTATTTTATTCAATTCGCTGTTTATGAAATTTAATTAAACGAGAGGACCCTGCCGTGTGAAACAGCGTGGGGATTTATTCATAAAACAATACAGCGCAGTACAGGCCCTTCGGCCCTCGATGTTGCGCCGATCCAAGCCCACCTAACCTACACTAGCCCACTTTCCTCCGCATGTCTATACAATGCCCGTTTAAATGCCCATAAAGATGGAGAATCCACGTTACTGCTAGGGCATTCCATGAACGCAGGACTCACTGAGTAAAGAATCTACCCCTAACATCAGTCCTGTACCTAGGACCCCTTAATGTAAAGCTATGCCCCCTCGTCATATCTGACTCCATACGTGGAAAAAGGTTTTCATGGTCAACCCCATCTAAACCCCTAATCATCGTGAACACCTCTATCAAGTCACCCCGAAACCTTCTTTTCTCCAATGAAAACAGCCCCAAGCGCCTCAGCCTTTCCTCATACGATCTTCCTACCACATCAGGCAACATCCTGGTAAACCTCCTTTGCACCCGTTCCAGTACCTCCACATCCTTCCTACAGTATGGCGACCAAAACTGCAGACAATACTCCAGATGTGGCTGCACCAGAGTCTTATACAACTGCAACATGACCTCAGGACTCCGTAACTCAATTCCTCTACCAATAAAAGACAGTACACCATATGCCTTCTTCACAGCACTATTTACCTGCTCATCCACACTACCAAGTATACGACCATTAGCCCAGTACTCCATCTTCTTGTTACTCCTACCAAAGTGAATCACTTCACACTTAGTTACATTGAACTCCATTTGCCGCCTTTCTGCCCAGCTCTGCAGCTTATCTATATCCCGCTGTAACCTGCCACATCCTTCGTCACTGTCAACAACTCCACCGACTTTCGTATCATCTGCAAACTTGCTCACCCAACCTTCCAGCCCCTCCTCCAGGTCATTTATAAAATGACAAACAGCAATGGTCCCAAAACAGATCCTTGCAGAACACCGCTGGTAACTGCACTCCAAGACGAACCTTTACAATCAACTACTACCCTCTGTCTTCTTCCAGCCAGCCAATTCCTAATCCAAAACTCCAACTCACCCTCAATGACATACCTCCTTATTTTTTGCAGTAGCCTACTATGGGGAACCTTATCAAACGCCTTACTAAAATCCACATACACCACATCTACCGCTTTACCCTCGTCCACCTCCTTAGTCACCTTCTCAAAGAATTCAATAAGGTTTGTGAGGCACGACCTGCCCTTCACAAAACCACGCTGACTATCCTTCATCACATCATTCCTATCCAGATGTTCATAAATCCTATCCCTTACAATTCTCTCTAAAACTTTGCCCACAACAGAGGTAAGACTCACCGGCCTATAGTTACTAGGGTTGCCCCTAGTCACCTTCTTGAACAAGGGAACCACATTTGCTATCCTCCAGTCTTCTGGCACTATTCCTGTAGACAACGAGGACATAAAAATCAAGGCCAATGGCTCAGCAATCTCCTCCCTTGCTTCCCAGAGAATCCTAGGATAAATGCCGCCATGCCCAGGGGACTTACCTACATTCACCCTTTCCAGAATTTCCAACACCTCTTCCCTACATATCTCAAAGCCATCCATTCTAAATAATTGTGACTCAATATTCACATCGGCAACAATGTCCTGTTCCTGAGTGAATACTGACGAAAAGTATTCATTCAGTGCCTGTCCAATTTCTTCAGCCTCAACACGCAACTTCCCACTACTATCCTTGACTGGACCTATTCCTACCCTAGTCATCCTTTTATTCCTGACATACCTATGGAAAGCCTTTGGGTTTTCCCTAATCCTACCAGCCAAGGGCTTTTCATGTCCCCTCCTTGCTGCTCTTAGCTCTCTCTTTAGATCCTTCCAGACTACCTTATAACTCTCAATCGCCCGAATTGAACCTTCACGCCTCATCTTTACATAGGCCGCACTTTTCCCTTTAACAAGGGATTCCAATTCCTTATTAAACCACGGCTCCCTCACACGACCCTTTTCTCCCTGCCTGACTGGTACATACTTATCAAAGACACTCAGTAATTGCTCCTTGAACAAGCTCCACATATCGATTGCACCCTTCCCTTGAAGCCTACGTTTCAAAGCCACGCATCCTAAGTCATGCCTCACCGCATCATAATTTCCCTGACCCCCAGCTATATCTCTTGCCCTGTCGTGCACACTTATCCCTCTCCATCACTGGAGTAAAAGTCACCAAATTGTGGTCACTGTCCCCAACGTGCTCACCTACCTCCAATTCTAACACTTGGCCTGGTTCATTGCCCAGAACCAAATCCAGTGTGGCCTCACCTCTTGTTGGCCTGTCTACATATTGTGTCAGGAAACCCTCCTGCACACATTGGACAAATACCGACCCATCTAACGTACTCGAGCTATAGCTTTCCCAGTCAATATCTGGGAAGTTAAAGTCCCCCATAACAACCACCCTATTACTTTCACTCTTCTCCTGAATCATGCTCGCAATCCTTTCTTCTACGTCTCTAGGTCTATTAGGAGGCCTGTAGAAAACTCCTAACAGGGTGACCTCACCTTTCCTATTTCTAAGCTCAGCCTAAACTACCTCAGATGGCGAGTCTTCATCTATCGTCCTTTCCACTGCTGTAATACTATCTTTGACAAGCAATCCCACACCTCCCCCTCTTTTAGCCCCACCTCTGACCTTACTAAAACATTTAAACCCTGGAACCTGCAACAACGATTCTTGTCCCTGTTCTACCCATGTCTCCGTAATAGCCACAACATCGAACTCCCAAGTACCAACCCACGCTGCAAGTTCACCTAACTTATTTTGTATACTTCTCGCATTGAAGTATACACACTTCAAGCCACCTTCCTGTTTACAGGCACCCTCCTCTCCTGCGCGCCTTTATAGGAAATCAACTTACCCAGGCAAGCTTGCGCTACACCAGCTTCCGGGTCCGCTCCGCGCCTTTTTAAAAAGAATTCAAATTTAAACCGTTAAACAAACGTCACCGAGTCTTTAAGCAGCCACTGCTGGACAGCCCTTACCTGCTCTGCTGAGAGAGTTAGGGCAGGACAATCTGTCCAGGAATCACACCACAACTGATTTGTGAGAATTTCATGAATTTTGAGAAGATTTGTAGCTCAGGTTTAGGTCTGAATGTAGGTTTGCTCTCTGAGCTGGAAGATTCGTTTTCAGCTGTTTCGTCACCATACTCGTTAACACCTCCAGCAAACCTTCGGATGAAGCACTGATGACACAGCCCGTTTCTATTTCTGTGATTGGATTCCTTGGGTTGATGATACCATTTCACATGATGCCGTCAATTCCAATTGTGAATGGGATCCAATTCAACGTGTTTGTCGATCGAGTTCCAGTTGGAATGATGTGCTCCGAGGAATTCTCAGGTGTTTTGCTTTTTCGCTTGTTCTAGTAAAACTAGCAACTAGGATATATGAACATCAGCTGGCCACTAAAAGACATGACCCACTGTCACTTGTATCCTTACTTACGCATGGGGAAGGACACCACTTCGACTGGGACAGCACATCCATCTTGGGACAAGCCAAAATGATTCATGCATAAGAATTCCTAGAAGCGTGCATTCCAGCTGGACTTGTACCAACAAACACATTGACATGTATCCCATTTAACACTCCTTGAGAAAGTACCAGAAAATGACATCACCGGACGAAAGGTCAACACAGGAAATGGCGCCAGCACCCCAGGTAACTCAAACACACAAATAGAAAACGGGCTACACTGGAAGCAGTGTAATTTGCAGTGGTCCGGGAACTGCCACACAGGTGGAGACGACTTTCATTATTTGAACGCCGGGTTACACGTCCCGTGCGCTCTCAATGCGCCAATCTGCTCACGTGAGCTAAGTAACTCTAATCAAATTACTCAGTGATACAGAGGAATACACATGTTCCCACTTGGTGCACAGCATGCAACTTTGGGAAATATGTCAAAACATCTTCATTGCTGTTGTTCAATATTCTGTTGGTCAGAATATAGCCGTTGTCTAACATCCCACCTTCTGTTGGTCCAAATCCGATTTTAGTTATAATAAGAAAATGTGTCAAAGAACCGACTGAGACCATGCATCCCGCTTTCCCTCTGCTGGCCGCTTTCCTCTACAGTGAGGAAAAGAGTGCTTCTTTTGAAATCATTCTTCTCGTCTTTTCTTGTAACTGTGCATATTGCTCCTTTAACATTACCATCGATTTCTCCTTTGTGCCCATCGAATCATACCCTTTGTCATTGTCAGGCAGTGATTTACAGGCATTTGTGCGAAAGCGTTTTTCCTTATGTTTCTTTTTAGAAATTACTTTAAAGCTCTTCCTAATCGTTCACGATCCTTTCAGGTTTTGGAGCACTTCTGCTCCCTTATTTCCTCTTTCTAGACCCCTCATGACTTGGAATCATTCAGGCGGAGTAAAAAGGTTTGGCGCTGTAAAAGCACAGCATATTAGGCACGATCAGAGGAGCAGTAGAATAGAAACACACTTCATCTGAAATTTGCAGTAAGAAGGAAGGAGGCTGAGAGATAAATAGGAAGGTGGGTAGGGCAGGATTGGGAGTGAAGATGAGGAAGGCAGGAGGAAGATGATACTTAGATGCAATGCGTGGTGGGGTGTGAGGGGTGCGTGGGTTGAGACTGATAAGCTTCAAGTGAGGTTGGGAACTAGGTTGGACAGGTGGGACACTTCAAAAGGCTGATGCCGAGTTAGAGCTTTTGACCTTGGTTGAGTAGTGGATAGGCATGATTACAAAACTAATGAAGTCGATGTTGATGCCTTTTGGATAGAGCGTCCCAACGAAGGAGATGAGGTGTTCCTCCTCCAGTCGTCTGTTAGCTTGCATTTGATGTTGGAAGAGACCAGGATTTGCATGTGCTTGGTGGAGTGCGTTGGGGAGTTGAAGTGTTGCGTTGTTTCATGCGTTTGTTCCAGAGATTCTCTCTGAAATGTTCGGC
The DNA here is from genome assembly GCF_020745735.1 of Hemiscyllium ocellatum. Taxonomy (NCBI): domain Eukaryota; kingdom Metazoa; phylum Chordata; class Chondrichthyes; order Orectolobiformes; family Hemiscylliidae; genus Hemiscyllium; species Hemiscyllium ocellatum. The sequence continues at coordinate 3,238,168 of NC_083451.1, read as the reverse complement.
GAGTTGGTGCTGTGCCTCCCTAATATATTGGACACCGCATCGAAAGCACCAGACACCGTTCATGAGTTGTTCCATTGTGCAGAAAAATCTCTGTCAGATGTGAAACGATCCTCTGAGGCCATGGACGGATGATATGGGGTGATGATGGTGCAGATATTGCAATTTTGCGACGTCAGGGGATGGCCACCTTTCGCCGTTCTGTTCCCAAATGAGAACTGTCCCAACTTTCAAATCTACTTTCATTGCGGACAGTTGCATTTTCGCACCATTCACGACAAAGTGTTAAGTGCTATGTCCAATCAATTCTATTCCCCTCACCACAACACCATCTTCCGTCCACGTCCTCCAAGAATACTACCAAAACTGGCACAGCTTTCCCTGCACATCCAAACACCTCATCTACTGCGCCCGTTGCTGTCGATTTGTCTCCGCTATATTAGTGGGACAGGACACCAAGTTGCGAAATGTTTCGGAGAGCATCTGTGCAATACACATTCGAAACAAACCCAACACGCTCGAGCCGACCATTTCAATACCGTCCTGCCATTCTGCCAAGGATATATTAGCACTGCGTCTCCTACAACATCAAATAAGAGATAACCGACAACTGGAGGAAAAACGCCTCATCTTCTTCCTGTGTCCCTGCAAAAATCCAGCATCAACAAAATCTTCAGCAGATCCCTCATCGTTCTCCCTCTCCACTCATCCCAAATAGAATGACATTAAAGGAGAGATTTTTTGCTCACTACAGAGAACCAGGAGTTGTAAGGCTGGTTGTATTTCCTCTGTCTGCGCTGTGACACGTTTTGTGACTCTGACTGAAATCAGATTTAGACCAACAGTACTTGGGAGGTTAGACAACTGGTATGTTCTGCCCAAGAGAAAATCAAGAACAAAGAAAATTTACAGGCCAGGAACAAGCCGTTCGGCCCTCCAAGCCTGATTCGATTCATATCCACTGTCTTAACTATTGCACAATTCCTAAGCATCTGTTTCCCTCTGCTCCTCTCCTACTCATGCATCTGTCCAGAGGCACCTTAACTGAATCTACCGTGCTTGTCTATACTCCCTACGCAAGCAACGCGTTCAAAGCACTAACCACACTCCGTGTAAATTACTTGCCACTTTCTCCTCCGAAAACGTTTCACCTCTCACCTTGAACGCGTGACCTCTCGTTATTGAATCCCTCACCCTGGGAAAAAAGCGAATCTCTATCCACCCTGCCTATACCCTTCTTGATTTTGTAAACCACAGGCAGGTCTCCTCTCAATCTCCTTTTTGATAATGAACACAATCCCAGCCTACTCAACCCAACTTCATAGCTAGCACCTTCTACAGGCAATATCCTCCTAAACCTTCCCGGCACGTCGTCCAAAACGTTCACATCGTTTTGGTAATGTGGCGACCCGAACTGTACACAGCATTCCAAATTTTAACATAACCTGACTGCTCTTCTACTCAATACCCCGTCCGATGAGGGCCAGTATGCCATATACCTTCTTGAACACTCTGTCCACTGTGTAGAAACTTTCAGGGTAAAATGGACCTGAACTCCCAGATCACTCTGCTCATTAATTTTATTTCACGCTCATCCATTTACAGTATAGGTGGCTCGAGAATTAAACTTTTCAAAGTTCATCACCTCACATTTGCCTGGATTGAACTTCCTCTGGCACTTCTCAGCCCAAATATACCGTTGTGCTACAAACCCACATCAAGTGCCACTGTGCTGTGCAGAATTTAGGGACGTTATCGTACTGAAATAATTTTACTTTCTGGCAAGCAACAGAGATTAAGGATTCATGACTGTTCTGTCTTTCTCGTTCTCTGATCCTCTGTTTCGCGAAACAAATTCCACTTCTGTGTATCGATTTCTCCCTCTGACACCTTCATTCCTCCCTTGGACTTCATTCTCTCAGCTTCTCTCTCGTCGGCCTTCCTTCCCTTTCCTCTCTACAGATTCGGCCACAAATTGGTCTCTGACAGACTGATTCCAGTTTGTATATTAAAGGGCAGATCCCGGACACAGACAACGAGCGACAAAGATTCTATGAGTGGTAAAGTAACATGGACTGTGTTCCATCTACATTGCCTGGTTATAGTTTAGTACATTAAGCCATCAAGACATAATATTTCTCGACGTTCACCAAGAAAACACATCATATATATTAGAAATAAAATGCAGTAATTTAACAGTTGCTTCACCTGAAGCCAGACCAGGAAGTGCCTGTGAGTGTAATGTACAAATGTAAGTCCTTAATGATGGAATAAAATTCCATTAAATGATTCACTGCCACATGACCCATGACTAATTCATATTCACACTGCAGGGGCCAAGAATATTATCACTTCACCGCACATGACCTGTGATGTCACGTACATCTGGAAACTCAGGGACACTTTGTTACTGAAACCTTCTCAGCGTAAGACAGCTCTGCCTTGGGAAGCATTGGGATGGCCAATCACTGTCAGTTTACATGGGAACACAATTCCACATCGAAAAGCCTCGAGACAAACTTCCCTCCCTTCTACTTGAACTTCAAAACCTTTCAAACTGATTTCCCTCACGTATCGTTAGAACCATTCCTTTCAGGTATTGGCTACTTATTTCTTTGTAAACTTGGCTAATGTTTGATCATAGTGAGAAGCAATGTAGGCAAGATGTGTACCTATTGTCCTTTCAACCCAGAGCCTGAACTGCTCGACCAATAATTAAAGTGATAACGGTGCTATAAAACAACACATTGATTACAGAACGGTGTTTCGAAGTTACAGGCGTGTACTGTGCCTTTAAGAGAGATTGCAAGTTGGCAAGAACCTGTCTCGTGACTGAATAACATGCACAGAGTGTACTGGATATACGAAAGCAACAACCTTCCGATGTAACATTTGATTGTAACTTAGGTACCTCAATTGTTTTCGCTGCACGTCGAATTATGCCAGCATATCCCAAGATACTAAAACCCAATAGAATTTGAAGTTTACAACCAGGAACCAATGAGATGATACGATGTTTCGGGGTCAAAAATCTGGAACTTTTGACAGTTATCCTGTAAAAGCTCCACCTGACATTTTCAGAGAGATTGACCGAAAACACTCTCGATCAAATATATATGTTTTCATCTGAAATATCTGTGCTGCTGAAGACTGAAAACGACACGAGAGATTCACAAACAGAGGAACATTGACACTGGAGACGACAGTATCTGTCTGGTTTTGAAAATTGAGTTGGTGCAAATTTCGTACAGGCTTTATTGAATCAATGTATTGTTACAGAGTGGGATGGTGATAACAAATATATTAAAGAAAACGAGGCTTAGAGTTGTAAATAGTTGCTGATTAATGTTCTGTTTTAGAGGTAAGGAACGAAATTGATTTTTATTTTTACAAATAGTGGAATTCGGCTCGTTCTCTGTCACTCATAATTTAACAAATTTCAGAAAGAGCTGAGCTCCTCTGTGTGTTTGGTTCAATTCACACAAGTGCATACCGCCGTGTCATGACATAAAGAGAAATTGGGCTCGCTCTTTCCCTGTTTATAAAGAGAAACACAAGAGCCCTTGCAATTGAAATGATAGAAATGTCTCTCAGTCTGCAGAATTACTTTGCATGTTCGCATACAAAGGATTGTTTCACGATTACATGGACGAGTTTGCAGTAGCTGGTATCAGACTGGCACCATTTCTTCACAATGGAAGTCCTAGCCTGTATTTTGAAAGAATAAATATGATCGAGGACCATTGATAATTCAGCAACTTGCCGTTTGAAGCTCGAACTTGCTGATATCCAGTTTTCGGTATCTTACATACTTTTTTTGCACCCCAGACTCTGTGTTCTATTTAGTCTCAATGTTCGGATGTACACGAAAATATTTGTGAGTTGATACGGCCTACAATCTAAGAATTAGGGCCAGACTACTCAAGGTGCATGTTCAGAAGCACTTCTACACACTGACTTTGTCAGATGGTTGGAATTCTCTTGTACAGGTGACAGCGGATGGAGGCTGACGTTTTTATTAAAATTTAAATCTGGGATTATCTCATCGTTCAACCAAACCAGGGAATTTGATCAATGGCAGCAAAACGGATTCCGGCTTCAGATCAGCCATGGATTATTTAAATGTTTCAACAAGCTTGAGTGGTTGAACGACTTACTCCTCTTCCACGTTTTGTATAATCTTTACTGTTTAATTACCACATATCTCAATGATTCCACTGACCTTTTGAGCAGAAAGTATTGACGCCATTGGCATCTTGTGGTCAATTTCATACAGTCGGTGGTTTTAAGCAGTTGCCTAACCTTGATCAGAGATGTGTTTGCAGACGGAGAGTGTTATGGAGTTACGTCAGTTAGGATAATAAGAGACTTTTAAGCTCAGGTAGCGTGTTTGACACCCTCATTGGATAACATTCCTTTTGAAAGCTTCGTCCTTGAGCTTAACATTGACTCTTCATTTCAGTGGCCATGTCGTCACATCTCCTCTTCGGGTTATTAATATCTCCGTTGCTGCTTTAAGAATGAAATATAGGAGTGAATGGGCGACAAGTTTTATAGATGTAGCTGAAAGTTTAACTGAGCTGGGAAACTTTAAAGTTGGCATTTTCTACTAATTTCCTGAAACAAATAAGGTGTTCAGTCACAGAATTAGTGTGACCAAGTGTTACAGAAATCAAAAAGTAGCCGTCCCTATAAAAGAGAACTCATAATGGGTGGAATTTGATTCTTCTCTGCTCTGCGTCCCGAAAGGAAGAGAGAAATACACACATGTGCGGTCACAGGAGCACAGGCCAGAGGACAACCAATACCATGGATTTAAAGGAATGGTGAAGATCTGCCCACAATGGTCAGAGGAGAATTTACAACCTCTCTCGGGTACCTTAACCTCCAAACATTGAGCCTCTGGAATAAGAGAACATGTATGCGAATTGCGATTCCATGAAGAACCCAAGTTTTTCATAGACAGATTTCTTAGCTGTTTCTGCAAGCACAAGAGGGGGAAAGCGATGATGGTAATGATAGAGCCCATCTGAAAATAATATTATTTGACTCCAAATTTACCATCAGTAACATCCACAATCCATGCCCAGATGTAAGAAGGAGGACCTTAACTAAATTGAGAAAGTCCTTCACGTTTCAGTCAATTCGCAGTTCAACAGGCTGGTCTTCTCAAAAATCATAGAGTCACAAAATTGACCTCAGGGGAAACATGAAAAGATCAGAAACAATTGATTTTAAGGCTTGGAAAACGGACCCAAGTTGTTGCTGCAGTCTATTCACTGGAACACGCTCCCAGTGTCGATACCTATATTTTTCCAGTAGGAGGGCACATTGGTGAGCACTGCTGCCTCAGAGCGCCATGGATTTAGTTGACTGTCTGTGTGGAGTTTTCATATATTCCACCAGTGTGTGCTTGTTTCTTACTACCGACCAGGGGTGGTCTGGTGAAGTGAATTGCCCGCAGTGTTCAAGAATATGTGCATAAGTGATGGGAAATGCAGCATTATAGAGTAGATCGGTGAATGTAAGTGGGATGCTGTCCAGGGGTTGGTGCAGACATGTTGAGCCGAATGCTCTGCTTGGCGAAAGTGAGGACTGCAAATGCTGTAGATCAGAGTCAAGATTAGAGTAGTGATGGTACTGCACAACAGCATTGCAGGAGCAGGAAAATCGACGTTTTCTTTGATGAGGAGAAAGTGAGGGCTGCAGATGCTGGAGATAAGAGCTGAAAAATGTGTTGCTGGAAAAGCGCAGCAGGTCAGGCAGCATCCAAGGAGCAGGGGAATGGACGTTTTGGGCATAAGCACTCTTTTAGGACATTTTCTTTGATGAGCCTGATGAAGAGTTCCTGATCGAAAGGTCGATTTTCCAGCTCCTTAGATGTTGCCTGACCGAATGGCCTGCTTCCACGCCGCTCATATATCAGTATAGTGTCTGGTTTAATTTACCCGTCAGCAAATCCTCTCTTTCTAATCTAGTAGAAAAATAATTTATATAATACAGCATTGAAAGTCGAGAGTAGGATTTTTGGCAGACAAATGTGATTTCTCTTCAAGTAATGTTTGTAATCTTTCCACATGAAGATGTATATTTAGTAAGTTTGCAGACGACACCACAATTTGAGGTTTAGCTTATCGCGAAAATGTTACCTCTGACTGCAATTGGATCTTGAGCACAATGGGCCAATGGGCTGAGAAGTGGCAGATGGAGTTTAATTCAACAAATGTGAGGTGCTGCTTTTTGGGAAAGCAAATCTTAGCAGCACTTAATGGTAAGTTCTTAGGGTGTGTTGCTGAACGAAGAGACCTTGGAGTGCAGGTTCATAGCTCCTTCAAAGTGGAGTCGCAGGTCGATTAGATAGTGAAGAAGACGTTTGGTATGCTTTCTTTTATTGATCAGAGTATTGAGTCCTGGAGTTGGGAGGTCATGCTGCCATTGTATTGGGAATTCGTTCGGCCGCTATTGGTATATTGTGATCAATTCTGTTCTCCTTCCTATCGGAAATATATTGTGCATCTTGAAAACGTTGAGAAAAATTTGCAAGGATGTTACCAGAGTGAGAGGTTTTCAGTTGTATGGAGAGGTTGAATAGGCTATGGCTGTTTGCCCTGAAGGGTCGGATGCTGAGGGGTGACCTTACATAGGTTCATATAATCATGAGGGGCATGAATATGATAAATAGTCAAAGTCATTTCCCTAGGGCGTGGGAGACCAGATCTATTGGCATAGTTTTAGGGTGAGAGGGAAAAGATTGAATAGAGACCGAAGGGACAACTTTTTCACAAAGAATAATGTGCGTGCATGGAATGAGCTGACAAAGGATGTAGTGGAGGCTAGTAGAACTGCAATATTTAAAAGGCATTTGGATTGGTATATGAATAGGAATGGTTTGGAGGGATATGGGCCTGGTGCTCGCAGCTAGGAATATATTGGGTGGGATTTCTGGGCGGCATGGAGGAATTGGACAGAAGGGTCTGTTTCCATGCTGTACAGCTCTATGACTCTAACGAATTGTAAGGTAACATTCAATCCTGATGAGTCGAGTGGCGCGTTCATATCTCAGTATAATATCTGATTTAATTTACCAATCAACAAGTCCTCTCTTTCTAATCCAGTAGAAAAATAATGTGTATAATTCAGCATTGTCCGTCGAGAGTAGGATTTTTGGCAGACAAATCCGGTTTCTATTCAAGTGTTTTCTTTTTTCTCACTGAAATGTAACAATCTCTGTCCTAAGTTATTTCTCCTCCAAATTCTCCTTTTGATAATTCCTTCTTACTTTCTTTTCAAACAAAAAGCGTCCAGATACACCAGATCTGCTTCATAATTAACTTTTTGTACTCATTCTCTCAAAATATTAATCACAACATAGAATTGCAACCAGACAGATTATCAGGCATTAGCGCCACATTCATAACTGACTGTGTAGAGATTGAATGTGCAGTTGGGAATCACAGATTTGTGAAGGCACATGAGGAGGGGAATTAAACCATTGGAACAGCATGGTACTCCGAAAACTCTTTGTGCCATTTCCCTGATTTCCATCACAAAAGTGTGCTGACTCTACTTGATTATGTAATGTACTTCCAAATACTCTGGTAGTCCAAAAACAGACTCAGACATTTTTTTTCCCAATGACAGTACCTTGTGAAACTGAGGTGCATTTGTTGGGCTGAATACTCACAAAAGACGGCATTGAAAGAGACCAAATGTAAAGGAACAACCCAAATGACTTGCGAACATTTTTTCAGGGAGTGAACTTGCCACCGTGTCCGGTCAGTGAGATTCTGAGCTCCATCTCCATAGGATAGTAAGGGTTGGGAGTCTGAACAACAGGGACGTCTTCAAGATGAAGCTGGTGAATGAGAGCGGAATCATAAACCAACAGGTGAATCTTTACTTCAGCAAAACCGCCAAAACCAGCAATTTCCACCAAAATATCTATCATCACCCGAAGTTCGTTCTGAGTTGTACAACTCATGCTGGATGAACAGAAATTTCCTCCAATTTAATCTTCAACTTTGGAGCATCGCCTGTGTGACAGAAGTGTTAGGAATGACGTCCGTACAAGAAAGGGTGGTAAACGTTTGGAGCTATGTTCCAAATGTGGCAGTTGATGCTTAATAATCAGTTATTGATGTTAAATCTCATAGAGTGTTGTTAAGCAAAGGTATTCATGGATATGGGCCAAGATAGATATGTGGATTTAAGCCTTTGCAATGTCGAGATCAAATGACCCAAGACACTCCCGATCTACCTCCCACTTTCAACATCCTTGTAATCCTCAGCTCACCGAACACTCCGCTACCCATGTGACCACTCACAGGAGTTTTGTTGTCCGAACCCAGAGCTCCTTGATCTGAAGGTCTTGCCCATTGAGAAAAAGCAATGTGCAAAAACAAAATTCTTGTCATTATTTGACAATTCATGTATGATACCGATCAATCCCATCTCTGTAATGTCTGCCGGCCACACAATTCTTCAAGACATCGCCGAATACCGAACTCTTCAGTGTAGGCAATTAATCTCCCGACCAAAAGCGGACACACTTTTTCTACAGTATTCTTTTAAACAAACAAATTAATTAAGACATTAAAGGCGAGATGCCTGGCCAGGGGATGTGTTCTTGTTGCATAGTATGGGCGCTAGTGGACCCCATTGTGCTTCACAGTGATTCCATCCAAAGCAAGTGTTGGTTGCTTATGGAACTCTGGCGCAGTTTGATGAGCTGGAGTCTGAGATCCGAACTCTGCTGCACATCAGGGAGGGGAGAATGTTAACTGGACGTTCTGTTTCAGGAAGCAGTCAGATCCCTTGGATTAACTATCTCAATTTCAGTCAATAGTGAGCGATAGAAGGTGTGATTAATGTTGATGCAGGTAAAGGGAACAAGGATGTAGTGCTGAAGGAGCTTCAGCCCTTCAACCTTTCAAACATATTTGAGATTCTTGTTCCCTGAGTGGATGAGAAAACTGACCACTGCATTCTAACGGAGACAGGAATTCAAGAAGGAGAGCAAAGACAAATATACGTGTAATCAGTCTCAGTGTAGTCATTTAAATAGAGACCCTTCCCTGTTTTCAGAACTGAGTGTTCTGAAAACTACGTTGCCCGCTTTCAGATAATTTATGTGGCCCCAACAACAGTGGCCCCAACACTGACATCTGTGGAACACCACTGGTCACCTTTCTCCATTTCGAGAAACTCCCTTCAACTGCTAATCTCTGTCTCCTGTTACTCAAACAGTTCTTTATCCACTCAGCAAGAACACCCTGCACACCATGTGACTTCACTTTCTCCATTAATCTACCATGGGAAACATTATCAAATGCCTAACTAATGTCCATGTATATGACATCAACAGCCCTTCCTTCATCTTATGTTATTACTTTGTTCATGTTGTTATTTTGTTCAATAAAGGGAATAAAGATAATTCTAGGAAACACAGGCCATTGAATCTTACATCTGTGATGTCCAGATAATCGGAAAGGAGTCGGATGGATAAGATTTATGATTACCTGGAAAACTAGAGTTGGTTAGATATATTGTGTGTGGCTTTGTAAGGACAGGTTTACATTGGATTACTTACAGTGTGGAAACAGGCCCTTCAGCCCAACAAGTCCACACCGACCCTCTGAAGAGCAACCTACCCAGACCCATTCCCCTACACCTAAAAGTACCAACAATTTAGCATGGCCAATTCACCTAACCTGCACATCCTTTTTGGACTGTGGGAGGAAATCGGAGCAAACCAGGGCAGACACAGGGACAATGTACAAACTCCACAAAGACAGCTGTCTGAGGCGGGAAATAAACCCGGATTGCTGGTGCTGTGAAGCAGCAGTGCTAACCACTGTGCCGTCATGCTGCCCGAATACCTGAAAAATTTCACTGAATTCTTTGAAGATGAGACAAAACTCATTGTTGAAGGAAAAGCAGATAGGGTTAGAGAGTGACAGAGGTGTAGAGTACAGAAACAGACCCTTCGATCAAACTCGTCCATGCCGATCAGATATTCTTACCTAATTTAGTCCCATTTTCCAGCATTTGGCCCATATCCTCAAAACTCTTCCTCTTCCCTTTTATAACTTCCACTCTCATGCTCCACCTGTGTCATCTAGTTCTGGACTCCCCCGGACAAAAGGAAGACCTTGTCTACTTATCCAATTTATGCCCCTGATCATTTTATCAACCTCTGTCAGGTCATCCCTCAGCCTCCGACGCTCCAGATAAAACAGTCCCAGTCTCTTCAAACATTTTATTTAGCTCAAATCCTCTAATTCTGGTAAAATTCTTTCAAATCTTTTCTGAACACTTTCAAATTTCACAGCATTTTTCAGTTCCCCATGGTGGGCTCATTCAGAAAGTAAGGAGGCATGGGAAACAGTGTAGCTTGGCTATCTGGGTACAGAATCGGTTGGCCCATAGAAGACAAACATGGTAGTAAATGGAAGTTATTCAGCCTAGTGCTCGGTGACCAGTGGTGATCCACAAGGATCTGCTCTGGGACCATTGTTCATTGTGATTTTTATAAATAACTTGCATGTAGATATGTAAGAGTGGATTAGTAAGTTTGCTGATCACATGATGGATCGTGGAGTTATGGACAGTGTGGAGGACTGTTGCAGGTTGCAACAGGACTTTGGCAGTATGTAGAGCTTAATTGATATTTGACAGATGGAGTTCAAGCTGGAAAAGTGGAAATTTGTTCATTTGGAAGTTGGAGTTTGAAAGCAGAGTACAGGGTTAAACGCAGGATTCTTCGCAAGTTGGAGGAACAGAGCGATTTTGGGAGTTCCTGTCGATAGATCTTTCAACGTTGCCATCCAAGTTGATAGGTTTATTTCGAAGGCATATCGTGTGTTGTCTTTCCTGAGCAGTGGGCTTGAGTTTAAGAGCCGCAAGATTATGCTCCATATCTATAGAGCCCTGGTTGGTCCACCCTTGGAAAATTGAGTTTAGTTCTGGTTACATCATTGTAGGAAGGGTATAGAAGTTTTTGAGAGGGGACAGAGGAGATTTATCAAAATGCTGCCAGGAGCGGAGGGCGTGTCTTCTGAAGAAAAGTTGTGGGAACGAAGAACTTTCTCATTGGAGTGAAGAAAAATGAGGGACGTTTTGAGAGAGGTGAACAATATGATGGGCAGCATAGATAGAGTGAGCAGTCAGAGATTTTTCTCCTCTGGCAGACGTGCCGATCACATAATCTTCAGGTGTTTGAAGGAAGGTTAAGGGCAGATGTCAGAGATCAGTTCTTTTCCAGAGAGTGATGGGCGCGCGGAATGAACTGCCAGCGGTGGTAATAGTGTTGGGGACATTTAATCAATTCTTGGATAGACACATTGGTGATAGTAAAATGAAGGTTGCGTAAGTTAGTTTTCTTAAAATACGATAAAAGTTCGGCACGGCAGGTCCGAAAGGCTTGTGCTGTATTGTTCTATGTTCTACGTTCCATATAGTAGACTGAGTAGTAAGCTCAAATGAATGTAAAAGGATACAGCGTCAAGGAGGAGCTGGTCAATTGGATACAAAATTGATTTGATGGTTGGAGACGGAGGGTGGTGAGACATATTTTGTTTGTTTCTGACTGGAGGCACATGGCCAGCGGTGTAGTCAATTCACTGTTGATTTTCATTTGAATAAATGAATTGAATGGGAATATTCATTTACTGGTAAGAAAATATCTTGGCGGCACTGAACTTGGTGACAAAACAGGCAGTGAAGAAGCCAATCTATGAAACAACAGGATAAACACTATCGTTGCAATTTTGGTTTGAGGAACAGCAGATGGAGTTTCATTAGAATAAGGTGTTGTACTTGGTTTAGACAAACCATGCGGGGCTTGTACAGTTAACGTACATGTCCTGGCTAATGTTTTCAGTCAAAGTCCAAGGGGTGCAGGTAAACATTTCTTTCAAAGTGGTATCACAGGTAGACAGGATGGTGAAGCAGGCGTTTGGGACGTTTGCGTTCCTTGGTCAGATCAATGCGACTAGGAGTTTGGGTGTCAAGTTGTGACTATGTAAGTCATTGATGTGGTCACCATAAAACCCTTGTTGATCAGTAGGAAGAGCTCATCTGGTTCACTTTCCTCCTTTAGAGAAGGACAGGCAAAATTCCAAACTGTTCTGGCCTGCATGTGACTCCAGACCCACAGCACTATAGCTGGCTATGAGATGCCCTCTGGGCAATTAACAGTGGGGCAAAGAATGATGGTCAAATCAGTGAGGCCCACATCCCAAAAATGAATAAATAAAAGTGCATGTGAATCTATCTAACTGTGAGAACACCTCCAGCTGCAGGCATTCGTACTGGCTTTGTTCAGGCCCTGTCACTTTCTGTGCACTCGCACCACCTCCAGTACCTTCAACTCTCCGTGTTCCTATCGTCTCATTAATCCGTGGCAATGATTCCACTTCCCAAACCCTGACAATGGTTCACCTTCCCGCTGCCCTTTTTCTACTCGTAGACCCTTTGCAATCCCTTAAACTCTTACTCCAAACACACGCTTTAATTTCAGAATTTTTTTTTGTGATCTTCTTCACGTCATAATCTAATATGAGTTCTTTTATCCTGAGTGAGGGACAGGTAGGAATTTCTTGCTGAGCTTTTGTTTGTTTTAATCGAATGTACTTTTATTGAATGTTTTCCACTCTTTCTTCAAATCATTTCCACTATTTATTTACCAGCACACATTTTAATCTGTTTACCTTGGCCAATTCTCCACTGAAACTAATTTAATTTGAGTTTTGTTTCCAATTGTCGTGTTTCCTTTCTGTGATTCACTTTAAAATTTTATATTCCTTTAAACTGCACTTTATCACAATTTCTTGATGTATCGCTTCGTGTGGGATCACACATTCGCTCAGTTTCATCGCCCAACAGTCGATCTGAGACCATTACATCGCATGACAGTTGTACACTGCGTTATTTATAGAATCACTGAAAAAAACATTTGATGGGCTCCTCTTTCAATATCACTCTTGCTAGTGTGATTGACGTAGATTATATGAACATCGAAGTTTCCCAAAATTATTGCAATACGTTTTTCTTTTTACAAATTATAATGAATATCTGTTTAATGCAGTGATGAAATGGTTGCAGGCAGTCATAAACTGTGTTGTTTCTTGTGTCCCCTACAACTAGTATGCAGTTTTTGCATTCATACTGACTCTACTTCAGGATCTCAGGCTTTTTATGTTATGTCTTTGTTATTCAGTCCGGTCAGGTTACACACCCTGCTTTTCTACACTGCCCGAGTCTCCACAAGGTTGCGTATCAATGAATATTTATATTTCACCGTTTGTTCACCATGTAACCCCACCTCCTTGGTGTCTAAATCTCATTAATTTCTGTGTCACAAATCCATTAGCCTTATCACACAGACTTTTTCCATTCCAGAAAGGACATAATTTATTCTTTCCCACAATTTCCTGTCACAAACCTATTCCCTGATGTCCAGTTTTAGATTAACTCTGTCCATTCTTTTCCTTTCTGCTTGTCTTCAGCCACATTTCAAAGCCGTTCCAGTTATTCACATTTTCTATTTGGATTTAGTGAGCTCCTTTCACCTGAACCCTATCTCTATATCGTCTCTGTCATATTAAAACCCTATCCATAAACCTAACGACATGATTGGCCAGGACACTGTTCTCAGCACGGTTCCACTGCGGGCATCCAAATGAATTTTTTAAAGTTATACATGTAAGGCGGGTATCTCTGGCAGATCAGTATTTCTTGAACACCCTTAGCTGCCCTCGAGCTGAGAAGCTTGCTCAGCCACGTCAGAGGCAATTGACAGGCAGATAATTAGCTGTGGGTGTGTTGTGCAGACCACGTGAGGATGTGCAGACACCGCTTTCTAAAGGACCAATGTTTGCGTTTTTTTATACATCACCGATGGCTTCATACTTACGTATGAACGGTTAATTGCAATTTTTAAAGTGTTGATTTCACAACCCACCATTTCTGATGGCGAGATTCAAACTTGTGCCCATGAACATCCACTGAGGTGTTGGATTCATGGTCTAGCAATAATGCCATGACTGCGTCTCCTCACAGTTTGCTCATCCCTGATGACTAATGACAGTGCACTATGAAGCAAAACCCTTTCTTCATACACAAGTGATTGATTCTGAAATCATCCTGAACTCTGATGATAACACTCAGTATCTCTCTACTTCGTAACTGTCGCTGTGTGGGTCTACTTGCTGCCTCTGTCAGTGCCACTTTCTTTCTTGCAGCTGCTACAGATCCTGAGCCAACTCTCCACTCCAGAGAGACGAGGCAGCACAGGCCAGGGATGGAGACTAGGATCATCCAGTTAGTGTGAGACTCACTGTCATTCTACATGTGAAACTCTTACTGCACCAGTGTAGTTCGCCATTCTGTCTATTTCTCCTATTCGTCGTCAGGGCGGCACGGTGGCACAGTGGTTAGCACTGCTGCCTCACAGCGCCTGAGACCCGGGTTCAATTTGCACGTTCTCCCCGTGTCTGCGTGGGTTTCCTCCGGGTGCTCCGGTTTCCTCCCACAGTCCAAAAATGTGCGGGTCAGGTGAATTGGCCATGCTAAATTGCCCGTAGTGTTAGGTAAGGGGTAAATGTAGGGGTATGAGTGGGTTGCGCTTCGGCGGGTCGGTGTGGACTTGTTGGGCCGAAGGGCCTGTTTCCACACTGTAAGTAATCTAATCTAATGTAAAAAAAAGTTCCTGACTCAAAGAATTTGGCAACTGCTAAGTGCCTCGTTAGTTGCCTCATTGAACTCAGATGGGCAGGCAGAAAGATCCAGAGCTTTCAATAAGTCCAGCAGCGATGTAAGATTTCTCACAGTGAACAGAACAGAGATCAACGAGAAGGCTTCCAACATCAGCCCACAAGACATGTTATAGATATAGTGTTGAATTGTGGGCACAGAATATAAAGATCGCAGGCTCAATTATCGTCTTCTTTTGAGAGGATTACATTCAACTCTGCTGTCCTGAGCCTTCGTGGAAGAGCATAGGGATTTCACAGTTGCGATTTCAGAGTTATCTCACACAGTCTGTGCTGCCTTAGTGAACAGCAGCTCAACACAGATGAAAGCAGGCATCCCGGAAGAACTTGATATTGAAGCTTAAGATCTTTCAGTCCTCCATTTCCTCTTCAACACTCTCTGTTGTCCTATCATAGAGTCAAGATAACGTACCTTTTGGGCCAACTCATCTGCGCCAGTGTCTTGAATTCTTCTAACTACAAGAACAGTTCCTATATCTGTAGCCTCCTCCACTCCCAACAAACTCACTGTATTTTTGGAACATACTCCAATGCTGCCTCTTACTGTCCCTGTCTCCAGTCTGAATAATTTGCCCAATCTCGGGAATCTTCCCCCCCCCACCCAGTCAGTACAATAATCACTATTTCTGTAATCTTATCCAGTACCTGCAGTCCATCCTGTCTCTGACATTCTGCAACCCTTGTGATCCTCCCCATCTGAATATATTCATCCATCCTCTTTCGCACATGATATCACCTTCACCTTCTCCAGACCTGAGAACACTCCTGCCTCCCGTCTGACAATACCACACGACCTCTGTAACTATCTACCTTCCTACCGACCTCGCTACTCGTACAAACCCCAGCCCCTGCAGCCTTTCCTAACTGTGTAACATGCTCGAATCCCGACAGCCCTCGCTGTGTGTAGCGCTCTGAAGCCACTTTAATCCTCTCTAAGTCTGTAACCTCGTGCATTCTCTAAGATCTCCTCTATCGCTGTCACTTTCTCCCATCACTGCAATGATCCTTAACTCTACCTCCTCTGATCAATCCCAGCCATTAATTGTCTGTAAACTCTGGAAGCCAGAAAAAAAACATCCACGCACCTGAAGTTGGAAGTGGATACTGCAGATGCTGGAGATTAGAATCAAGATTAGAGTAGGGTTGGAAAAGCACAGCAGGTCAGGCAGAATCCGAGGAGCAGGAAAATCGACGTTTCGGGCAAGTGCCCTCCATCAGGAATGAGGCTGGGAGCCTTGGGAGTGGAGAAATAAATTGGACGTGACGGGGATTCGGAGAAGATAGCTGAGAGTACAATAGGTGGCTGGAGTTCGGGATAAAGGTGATAGGTCGGAGAGGAGGGTGGAGCTGATACGTGGGAAGGTGATGAGGACGGAGTTGAGCTGGAAGTTTCGAACTGGAGTAAGGTGGTGGAGGCGAAATGAGGAAATCGGTAAGTCCACTTTGGTGCCAAGAAGTTAAAGCGTCGCGAGGCGGAAGATGAGGCGCTCTTCCCCCAGGCATCGGGTGGTGAGGGAATGGCTATGGAGGAGACGAAGGACCTGCATGTCCTTGGCAAACTGGATGGGTAGTTGAAATATTCAGTCACGGAGCGGTGGGGTAGATTGGTGCGTGTGTGCCAGGAGATGCTCTCTGAAGCGCTCTGCGAGAAGGTGCCCAGTCTCCCCAGTGTAGAGGAGACGGCTTTGGGATCAACAGATGTAACAAACGACATGTGTAGAATTGCAGGTGAAATTTTGGTGGAGGTGGAATACTCGATTGGGGCTTTGGACGGGGTCGAGGGGAGAGGCGTGCATGCAGGTTTTGCAATTCCTGCAGCGGCAGTGGAAGATGCCAGGAGGGGAGGTTGGGTTGTTAGGGGCGTGGGAGGTAGTCATTGGGGAATGGTCTTTTGGGAAAGAGGACAGGGTTGGGAAGAGAATTGTATACCTGCTGGTGGGGTCCATTTGTAGGTGATGGAAGTGAGGGCAGAAAGTCCCCAGCCAGTCTCAGAATGTGTTACTCAAAGAAACACTGATAAAAATATTCTCTGACCTTCTCTTTGAATATCACTGTTTCCAAAGTATAACTGCCCCAGATTATGTGACGTTTGAAGTCTCCCAAAATTATTGAAATGCTTTCGTTTCAAATTCCAATGAACTCTTATTTAATGTAGTGATGATTATTGATTATATGGCTTTGAACTCTTTGAATGAACTCTCTGTGTCTGACACATCGGAAACAAAATTTGAATTCAGGTTGACTCTAATCCATGATCTGAGTTCAAATGCTTTTGCTGTAATGCCCATGTTGTCCATTCGTGGCAGGCTTACACATAGTGTTTTCCCTGAGTCTGCCTGAGTCCCCGCAAGGGGTACCTTTGAACGTTAATGCTCCTCCTTTTGTTCACCTCATAACCACGTCCATCTGGTAACTAAATCTCATTAACATTTGCGTCACAGGTCCATCTATGTTAATGCAGATACTTTGTCCATTACAAAAAACGAACACCATAATTTGCTTATTTCCACAATTTCTTGTCGCAAACCTTTTCACTGTTGGGCATTATTAGTTAAAATATGTCCCTTTTGCTTGGATTCAATCACATCCACATGCTTTTCCAGCGCTTCTCATTTTCTACATGGATTTGGAAAGCTCATTTCACCTGAACCCTGTCCATTTAAAGCCCGGTCCATAAACCTGCCAATATGATTGTGCAGGACACTAGTCCTAGCAGGGTTCCAATGGGATTTTTGTCTTAATTTACTCTTGGGATGTGGGTTCGCTTACTGGCCAGCATTTATTGCCCACCTCTAGCTGCCCTTAAACGAAGTGGCTTTCTAGTCCCGTTTAGAAGGCGCTTGAGAGGCAACCACATTGCTGTGGGCGTGGAGTCACACTATGACGTCCATACTGGATGACGATGGTAGATGTACTTCTATGAAGACAAGTATGCATCGGAAGAATTTCTTTTAAAATCAACAATGGCTTAACTTTCAAATGTAGATTGCTCATTACATATATGCTTCAGAGGTATTTCATACAAATTCGAACATCTGCGATGGTGGGATTTGAACCTTGCCTTCGAGAACTTTAGCTCAGTTTTTTGGATAAATTTTCTCACGATGATACCACTAAGCCATTAGTTCGTCTGCACACAGGTTTCCCATCCCTGAACACTGATATCAGTGCACAATGAATCAAACACGTTTCTTCACATACAGCTCTTTGATCCTGAAATCTTTCTGCAAACTGGTGATATCACTCAATATCTCTCCATGCGGTTTCCCTCACTGTGTAGCTTTAATTGATGCCTCTGTCAGCACAAAGTTTAGCTGCTCTCGATCTTGAGCCAACAGAATTCTCCATTCCAGAGAGATTACGCAGCGCAGGCCAGGGATGGAAACTGGGATTTTCGAGACCTCTGTGGGACTCAGTAACATTCTACGCATGGAGCCTTCACTGCATCAGCCTAATTTCTGACTCTATTTCTCTGACTACTGTAGGTTCTCAGGAATTTCCTGACTCAATAGACTTCTCAACTGCTGGATGTGTCATCCAACACTACGGAAGATGACTGGTCAGGCAAAGAGACAATACGAAGGGAGATCTGGAGCCTTCAATAAATCTTGCAATGTTGTAAAATCACTCACAGCAAACATAACAGAGAGAAATGAGAGGAATCCAAACATCGTCTAATAAGACATGACAGTGCTGAGGGGCGGGGGGGGGGGGGGTGCGGCGCACAGTACAAACACAATCACCATCTCTACTTAAAGTTTTGTTGTACACAGAAAGTCCAGACTTATTAATCCAGGCCTCTGCTGTTTTATTCAGAATCAGTACAACAGAGGTGAAGCCAGGCCTCCCACGAGAGAGTCACAATGATGCCTCGGATCTTTCTGGTCTTTGTTCTCTCTCCAACACAGGTCCATGGTATGTAGAACATACAATCTGTAGAACATACAATATTGCGCAGTACAGGTCTTTTGAATGTTGATGTTGCGCCGACCTGTGGTAGGGCACTGGGCAGTGTTGTCCAACAGAGAGAGAGAAAGGGTTACAGATGTATTGTTCCTTGGAATGGCATCACAGCTGGACAGGGAGGCGAATGCATCATTTGACACTCTTGCCTTTAATGGTCAGTACAATGACTAAATAAGATGGATATCTTTGTAATATTGGCCGAAACGTTTCCCTTGGTCACAGGACTCAACAGAGTAATATTATGAAGGTTTATAAATCAATGTGGGGCATAAGTAAGTTGAATAGCTAATTCTAACCCAGTCCAGAGTGCTTAAACGGCGACAAGGCATGTCGTCTAGACTGAAGCAAGTTACAGAGGTAGCATCGATTGGAGTAGGTTTCAAATATGTGTATAGATTATAGAGAGGGGAGGTGGTTACATATATTGGAACTATTAAATGAGTTAGAATTATTGAAGATACTGGTAAATAAGGAATAGAAACGTTGGAAAATATGCAGAGGAGATTTACCAGGATTTGCATGGAATGGAGGGAAGGCCTTTTGAGAAAAGGCTGAGGGACTTAAGGCTCCTTTCGTTATAGAGAAGAAGGTTAAGAGATGACTTAATAGAGACAGAAAAGCTGATTAGAGGATGAGAATGTACAAGCTCCAAACAGACAGTGGTCCGAGACTAAAATTAAACAAGTGTCCCTAGTGCTTTGCAGCAGCAATGTAAGCTGATGAACCACCCTGCCATCCAAAAGTTGATGAAAGCGATTATGAGAGACAGGATATCCATACATTAGGAAAGGCAAGGATTGATTAAGAATAGTTGGCACTGCTTTGTCCATACTCAGTCCTGTCTCTCGAACCTGACTGCGTGTGGTGACGAAGTGACTAAGAAGGTAATTGAAGACAGAGTAGTGGAGGTTGTATATATTGACTACAGCAAGGCGTTTGAAAGGATCTGAGCATGGTCCACTGCTTAGTAAGATTAGATCATCTGGATCAGGGTTAGCTAGTCAACTAGATACAAAATTGGCTTGACGGTCGGAGACAGAGACAGATCGCCTCTTATTGCTCAGTCTGAAGGAATGTGACCAGCAGTGTGCCATATGGCTCGGTGCTGGAACCACTGTTGTGCATCATTTACATAACGGATTTGGGTAAGAATATCGGAGTCTTTTTTCGTCAGCTTGTGGATATCAAAACTAGTGTTCCTTGTGCAGTTAATACACTTATCGAAGGAGATCTTGATCAACTGGACCAGCGGGCCAAGGAATGAATGAGTAGTTTAATTCAGGTGTTCGATTTTGTTAAGGCAAACCTGTAAGGACTAACACAGCCTTTCATCATCCTCAAAATTTCCATACCCAAGTATTCCTGATTAATCTCTTGTGAACCATCCCCAGTTTAATGATACCCTCCCTAGAACTGGGAGGCTAAAAATGGACACAGAAACCTCGAAGGGACCTCATCAATGCCCGATAAAATCTCAGCACCATTTCCTTCGATATGTGATGCAAACATCAAATAATTATTCACCTGAACTCAGAGGTCCTCTGTTCCATTAACTAGTGAAAACCTTACCATTAATTGTATAACCTATATCCTTGCTTGTTGCCCCAACATACATTACCTTGCATTTGGATTAGATTAGATTAGATTACTTACAGTGTAGAAACAGGCCCTTCGGTCCAACAAGTCCACAGCGACCTGTCGAAGCGCAACCAAGCCAGAACCATTCCCCTACATTTACCTCGTCACCTATCACTACGGGAAATTTAGCATGGCCAATTCACGTAACCTACACATTTTCAATTGTGGGAGGAAACCGGAGCACCCGGATGAAACCTACGCAGACACGGGGAGACGTGCAAACTCCAAATAGTCAGTCGCCTGAGGCAAGAATTGAACCCGGATCTCGAGTGCCGTGAGGCAACAGTGCCAATCCATGTGCCACCGTGCTGCCCCAGATTAAACTCCATCCTCCGTTTTTCAGCCATGTTACCCATTTCATTATTACCCCTATGAAACCTGGACAATCTCCTGCACTGTCTATTTTGTCATCTTCCAGTCCGCCAGCACATCACATATGCTGCTCTATGGTACAAATATCAATCCGACGGACGCCACAAGTTCATCTCCAGCTTCTCACAATGGACTGTGATCAGGTTCTGGTGATTTAACGACCTTTGTGTTTTAAAGCATCCAGCATATTGTGGACTCCTTTCAAGTCATAAAGAAGTGTAACATAGACACAGATTCTTCAGTCCAAATCTTCAATGACGACCAGATAATCTAAACAAATCTGGTTCCATTTGCCAGATTTTGACGCATATATATCTAAACATTTACTCTTCACGTAAACATCCAGATGTTTTTTTTAAAAGATTTAATTATCTAAGTCTACGCTGAATTGTCTCTCAACTCCTTCCATACACGCACTTCTCTGTGTGTGAATAAACTATCACTTAGTTCTCTTTTAAATCTTTTCCCTGTCACGGTACACTTCTGCCTCTAGTTTTGGACTCCCCCACAGCGGGGAAGCGGCGTTGTCTGTTTATCCAATCCATGCCCCTCAGGCCTTTTTTTTAATATCAATTTCCATAAGGTTCCCCCTCAACCTTCAATGCTCAAGGTAAAAGAATCCTAGTCTATCCAGACTTTCCATCTAATTTAAACGCTCCAACCCTGGCACCATCCTTGCAAATCTTTTCTCAATCATTTTCAGTTTCATAACATCCTCTAGCAGGGAGACCAAAATTGTACACAAGATTCAAATATTAGCTTAATTCATCACTATTTATTTCATAAGGACTCTAGACTTTCTCCACAGTAAGTTCTGAAGTGAAGCATTTGTTTTGGATCTGACCCATCTCCTGTACTTCCACACATTGTTGGCCTCAGTTATCTTTAGGCACCCCTATTTTCGCCCTCGTTACTATTTTGCGTTTATACACTTGTAAAAACAAGTTGAATTATCTTAACATTCTCTGCCAAAGCTATCTCATGGTCTCTTTGTGCATTCCTGACTTCCATCTAAACTGCATTCCGACAGCCACGATACTTCGCAATGGATTCACTTGATCCAGCTGTTTATACCTGACATGTGCCCCGTGCTTCTCGACCAGCGCCTCAATAATCCTAAATCTGACAGCATCGACCTGCAGACTAACAGGAAAATAGTGCTCCTGACGCTCATTCTATCTAACTTTTAAAATACTCCCACTTTCCGGACTTCTATTTACCTGTCCACAGCCTCATCAAACAACTTTTGAAAGTTCATGTCTAATACTATGAAAATTGGACTTGCCCCAGTTTACAATTAACTTATGGACCTGGTCTGTCCTTTGCCAAGGGTATTTCAAACAGATTGAATTGTGGTGACTTTGCCAATGTGACCCCTGACCAACACCTCTGTCCCTAGCCGACCATGTTTCCCAAGGGGATGTCATGTTTTACCCAATTATTCAGTTGGGCCATTTACAGATTGATTGAGAGATTTCTGGAACACAGTTAACAAATTACGCAATCCAAAAGCTGAACTCTGTGTCAGTCCCAGACTAGTTTTGGAAGGATTAAGCTTCCCTCACATTGCAACCCTATGATGCTTACTGAAATTTGAGATCTTCCGATATTTTTGTTTCTCAATCTCCCACTGATTATTAGGTGTCTGTCATCCAACTGTGTCAAATTGATGAATCATTCTTTTTTCTCCTTTCCACACAGATAGATCCACGGGACCATTCCACAGGAACATCCTCTCGAATTACGACTGTTATGGTTTCTCTACTCAAAACCACCATTACTCCTCTCTTGTTTCCTGTTCTATCCTTCCTATAGCATCTCTACGTTGCAACAATGAGCCGCCAGTCCTGTCCCTCCCTCAGTTGTGTTTCTGTCATTCCAATAATGTTCCCATCCACGTCCTGAGTTCATCTGCCTTATCTGTCAAGCCCCTTACATTGAAACAAAATCAGCTTAATAATTCAGTTTCCCCTCTTTGTCTGCTGTGTTCTTGCCTGATTTGTCGATTCAAATTGCTCTCTTCTACTTCTGTACCAGCCTTAACATTCCTCCTGGAGGTACGACGGTTTAGGTGCCCATACCCCTGCCAGACGAATTTAAATCCTGTCGAGTAGTTCGAGCTTTTCTCCCCACCAGGATCTGTCTCCCGTACCCCCAGTTCAGATGTCATCACACCTTGTCTACTCTGCTAACGCCTTCAGGTATCTATGGACGTTTACACCAAAATCTTTTTCTTCTGCATTACTCCACAACTATGTACGTTATTTGCTTATTACAATTTCCTCAGCACATTAACTCATAGTGATCAGAAGTAAATTCCATCTGCCATTACATTGCTCAATTTTTTTGGTGATCGATGTCAGACTGCACCCTGAGACCATCTGCTTCACTGTAGACAACACGCTCTCCTTTCATGTCATCTGCAAACCTACTATTTATATCTTCTGCTTTCACATTCAAGTCATTAATAAACAGCAACTGTTCCTGAACAGGTCTCTCTGGAGTAACCGCTGATGAAAGATTTTCAAGCACAAAAACGTCCCTCCACCAACTTTGAATCCAATTTGCTGACTTACCTTGGATCCAACGAGTTCATCCTTTTTAGACCAGCCTTCGTTTTGGGACCTTGTCAATGGACTTAATAACACTTCAATTCTTTCCTTGTCTCTTTCCATAGTGAGTTTCTTCAAGGAAGGCATCCTTGTAAGAGGATTCGCAGTAGGTTAAAATCTTCGAGTAAAAAATGAGGTCTGCAGATGCTGGAGATCACAGCTGCAAATGTGTTGCTGGTCAAAGCACAGCAGGCCAGGCAGCATCTCAGGAACAGAGAATTCGACGTTTCGAGCATGAGCCCTTCATCAGGAATAAGAGAGAGAGAGAGCCAAGCAGGCTAATCCAAAAGTATACAAAAATCCTTCTCTCTGTCATCTTGTCCAGAACCGAGAGAACACCCTGTTTCTCTAACGTTTACCCGCATTTACCAACCTCCCCATCTGTGCATCTTCCTTAAAGCTCTATATCACATAATATATCTGTAACATTCTCCAGTCCCTATAAATCTCCTCAATGCTCTCCTGCAGCACCTAACTATCTCTAGCATTCTACCATCCATACATACCTCCAAATCTGTCTCTGGTCCTACAGTCCCGACGGCCTTTCCTTCCAATCGTCCAATTTTGTAATGTTCTGAAGCAACTTGAACCCTCCCTGCCCACTCTCTGCAATCTTATCTAACTCTTCGACCTCCGCCTGTAGCCATGGTGTTCCTTACCTCTGACCTCTACCAATCACGATTCTCCTTCCTATCTGACGAAACATCTGCAATCACTAAAATCATTCATGTGTCTGTAACATTAATTTGATTATTGTAACAACTTCCATTTCGTTTAACTGTCTCTGACTTTAACCATAGCCAGTCCAAACAACCATTGCCAACTCCGTAACCCCATCCAAAGTCGGCAAATCTCAGAATTTCATCCAGTCTCGCCAACTGCCTCTCTCGCTTTAATTGTGCAGATTATACCACAGCCCTCACTGTTGCAGTGACATTCTCTATTCCTTCTGATGCACACCATCTGTTTAAACGTCTCCTGTTCCTATACCAAACCCTGACTGTATCCTCTTCCTGTTTCTATAAAACTTGTGAGAACATTGTGATCTTGTGATCTGTTCCAATCTCCACAATACTCTGTAATTTTTAGATCTTTCTCCAACCGTCAACCGTCAACTGTCCCTATATTTGACGCTTTCCTCAATTCCACTACTCTTCTTAATTCTGTAAACCCTACAATCTCTGAAGCACTCATTGACTTCTGTAGTCCTTACAAAAGATCCATATGACGGTCATCTCTTTCATGCATTAGAATAATCACGACGACTTTCACCTCGGCCATTCTTCAAAACGTTCCCCATCATGTAACTCTTCGAGACAATTCATCTCTGTAAACTCATCTCGATTCTATAAAATGCCCTCGACCACAACTTCCCTTATTAAAAAAAAAGTCTTGCCAATCCTCATGGTCGTTATAACAGCCTCTCACCTTTGTAACATTATCACATAGAGGCCGTTCCAACCACACAGTCCTCCCTATGTCTGTAATCTCCTTCACTCCCGATAATGTTATCTTTTTTCTTCTCTCCTCTGTAGCCCATTAAAACCTCCCAAACGCTGTATGCATTCGTATAAACTATTCCAGTCAATGCAACTTTCCAACTTATATAAATACCTACTGCCGTCCTTATCCCTTAAGATATTTCCACAAACACAACCCTCTGTGTTAGTGCAGTCACGTTCAGTCCAGACATCCGTCCCTATCTATGTAAACCTCGACATGAAAAATGCTCCAATCCATTCAAAAGTGCATATTAGCGTAATCTCTTCCATACCCGAAAACTCTCTGTGATCTTTTGCATTTTTCAGGCGACACCATCCTCACTATCTGAAACCTGCTCCTCTCCACGACAGCTCTTTCTCTCTGAAAACTAATTCCACCCCTAAATTCTCCTGCAGCTTTTACTGCCCTCCTTTTCAACATGACCTCTTCCATTCCCCGAAACACTATCAGTCTGGGGAGGCACGAAACTCCCCATATTTGTGTAAACCTCTCAGGTCTCTACAATACTCCTGATCTGTAGAACCAACTCCAATGCCTTTGACACTCCTGACCCAATTCCGACAAAACTCACGATCTATGTAAAATCCTCCTGTCGCTATCTCTCACCCTGTGAATCTAAGTATCTCCAGTGTCTCCATTTATTTACTCACATCCATTATCTTCTCCAGATCTTAGAAACCCTATCTGTGTAAACGTCACCCTCACTGAAAACATTCCCTACCACAGGAACCTCTTACCGTTGTGAAATGCTCCCTTATCTGTGAAACTGTCTCCAACCAAAATTGCTGTCCCTATCTTCGCTAACATCTGCCAGAAACCACACCCTCCCATATCAAAATAACCTCCAGAACCAAGTCTTCCTATATTTGTAAACATTTTCAGTCACGACTATCCACCATCTGTTTATTCTTCTTGTTTGTATAACCGTCTTTATGTATTAGTACTTGGGGCTACGATGTTGTGGCCATAACAGAGACTTATGTTTCACAGGGGCAGGAATGGTTGCTTCATGTGCCAGGGTTTATAGCGTTGGAAGAACAGGGAGGGTAGAAAAACCGGAGGGAGTGTAGCATTGCTAATCAGACAGTGCATCACAGCTACAGAAACGAAGTTTGTTGAGGAACGTTTGTCTACTGCGTCACTGTGGGTTAAAGTTAGGAACAGCAAGGGAGGAAATATCGCATTGCGGGTTTTCTACAGATCACCTAATAGCAGTAGAGAGATTGAAGATCTCATAGGCGAGCCGATTCTGGAAAAAAATCGTAAGTAGCAGGGTTGTTGAAATGGGTGATTTTCCAATATCGACTGGAACCTTCTAAGTGCAGATGGTTTGGATGGAGCCGTTTTTGTCAGGTGTGTTCAGGAGGGTTTCTTTATTCAGTATGTGGATAGACCGACGGGGAGGGGCCATTTTGGATTTGGTGCTCTGCAATGATCCAGGACAGGTGTCAGATCTCGCGGTTGGAGAGATAAAGTGATCATAACTGCCTCACATTCAGCATAGCCTTGGAGAGTGAAAGGAGCAGTTACCGAGGAAAGGTATTTAATTGAGGAAAAGAAAATTATGGCTCTATCAGACTGGAGTTGGGAAGTACAGACTGGGAGTAATTGTTCCACAGAAAGGGAGCAGCAAACATGTGAAGACTATTTGAGGAGCAGTTGGTGCGCGTGATGCCCAAATTTGGTCCCCTAAGACAGGTAAGAAAGGGTAAGATTAAGCAGCCTTGGATGACGAGAACTGAGGAACTTATCGTCAAAAGGAAGAATGTAGCTAATGTAATGTGGAGGAACAAGGATCTGGCACAGTTTTAGAGGAATACCGGCTAGCTATAAAAGAGCTCAGAATTGGAGCCCAGAACCAGGAGAGGACAAAAAAGGCTTGGCAAGAAGGGTTAGGGAGAACCCAAACGCATTTAGCTCATACATGAAGGATAAGAGAATGTTCAGGGAGAGGGTCGGGCCTATCAGGGTTAATGTAGGGAAATTGTACATGGAGTCTGAGCAGATAGGGGAAGCCCTAAGTGAGTTTTTTGCTTCAGTTTTCACCAAGGAAAGGGAACGTGTTATTAATGAAATCTTAGAGTAACTGGGATACGGTCTTGACCAGATCAAGATTTGTGTTGTCGATGTGCTAGAAATTTTGGAAAACATTAAGATTGAGAAGTCTCCAGGACCAGATTAATCCTAGGCTGCTCCCAGAAGCGAGAAAGGAAGTTCCTATGACACTGGCGAGGATATTTGCCTCCTCACTCTCCACAGGAGTCGTACCGGAGGATTAGAAGTAGGCGAATGTTATTCCTCTTTTCAAGAAGGCTTCACAATTCTTATTGAGTTCTCTGAGGACGTGACAAGACAGGTCGACGACGTTCGAGCAGTGGATGTGGTGTATTTGAATTTCAGCAAGGCATTTGATAAGGATCCCTATGGTACGCTCATTCATAAAGTCATGAAGTATAGGATACAGGGAACGTTTGCTATCTGGATTCAGAATTGCCTGGCTGACAGAAGACAAAGAGTGGTTGGAGATGGGAAGTATTCTACCTGGAGGTCAGTGTTGAGTGGGGTCCCGCAGGGCTGAATTCTTGGGCCTCTGCTCTTGGTGGTTTTTATAAATGACTTGGATGAGGAGGTTGAAGGGTGGGTTAGTAAATTTGCAGATGACACAAAGGTTGGAGGTGCTGTCGATAGAATAGAGGATTACTGCAGGCTGCAGTGCGACATAGACAAGATTCAGAGCTCGGCTGAGGAATGGCAAATGGAGTTCAACCTGGATAAATCCGAATGATGCATTCTGGAAGGTGGAACTCAAATGCTGAATATAGGGTTAAAGTTAGGATTCTTGGCAGTGTGGAGGAACAGAAAGATCTGGTTTTGCACGTACATAGATCCCTCAAAGTTGCCACCCAAGACGCTAGTGTTGTGAGGAAATGATTTTTTGGGGGCTTTCATTCATAGGGACATCGAGTCTAAGAGACGCAAAGTTTTGCTGCAGCTCTTCAAGTCCCTGGTGATACCACACTTGGAATATTGTGTCCAGTTCTGGTTGCCCTACTATAGGAAAGACACAGAGGATTTGGAGAGGGTGCAAAGAAGATTTACCAGGATGCTGCCTGGACTGGAGGGTTTGCCTTATGAAGAAACGTTGAATAAGCTCGGATTTTTCTCTCTCGCGAGAAGGAGGAAGAGAGGAGATCTGATCGAGGTGTACAAAATAATGAGAGGAATAGACAGAATCAATAGCCGGAGACTTTTTATCTCAGGGCAGGATTGAATGGTACTAGAAGTCATATTTTGAAGATATTAGGAGGAAGGTATAAAGGAGACGTCAGAGGTAGGTTGTTTATGCAGAGAGTTGTGAATACATGGAATGAGTTGCCAGCTGTAGTAGTGGAAGCAAAGTCATTGGGGATATTTAAGCGACTGCTGGACATGCACATAGATAGCAATGTTTTGAGGAGTGCGTAGCCACTATATTATACATTTGGATTAAATCTCGGCACAACATCGTGAGCCAAAAGTCCAGTTCTGTGCTGTGCTTTTCTATGTTCTACGTTCTATCTCTGTAATCAGTTCCTTCCACTAATCTCTTGTTGTCTGTGTAAACCAGCCCTCTCATTCAAAAATTCTTACACCTGTAAACTGCGTAAAGCCTCCAAACCGATACATCGCCACGTACTCCTGTAGGCCCGATAGCTTTCAACGTTTCTGTAACCTCCATCAGCTCTGTGGTCCTTCTTCCATGTGAAACACCTCCAGTCCCCACAATCCTCCCAATCTTGGTCGGCTGCTCCATATCAGAAAATAGCTGCCACTGTAATCTGCTCAATTCTCGATAACTCTTCAAATTATTGTTATCTGGTTCAGAACCCATACTCTCCAGGTTCGTGAAGTCGTTTTCTGCCATTTCACCCGCCATGTTCACGTAAAATCCTCCAGCGTTTATACCTTCCCAACTCAGTTACTTCCTCCATTCCCTAATTACACCAAAACTGTGAAACATCGCAAGTCCCTAAACCCTTCCCTCCCATTGCAACCCCTTCTTCAATATGAACCTTCACAATTACTGAAGCCTCTTTTTACCACTGCACACTGCAACACTGCTAATGTCTGCATAACCCGTCAGTCCTGAAATCCATCCCTATCTCTGTAACCTCCACAATCCTCTAGTGCATTCTGGAGGATTGTGCAGAGGAAGCAAGAGTCGTGAATTCCAGGCCATGTTACGGAGGTACAAAGGGAATAGAATATGTAGGATGGTACAAATATAGAATAAAGAACAAAGAACAAAGAAAATTTACAGCCCATGAACGGGTCCTTTGGCCCTCCAAGCCTGAGCCGATTTAAATCTATTGTCTGAACCTGTCACCCACTTCCTAAGCATCTGTATCCCTCTGCTCCCCACCTACACTTGCATCAGTCCAGAGGCATCTTAAATCAATTTACCTGCCTCTACCTCCTCTGCTGGCAAGCGTTCCAGATGCCACTACCCTCTGTGTGAAGGACTTGCCACGTGTATCCCCCTTCAACTATTCACCTCTCACCTTGAAAGTGTGAATTCTTACTACTGAATCTGACACCCTGGGAAAAAGCTTGTCTCTATCCATCCTGTCTATACCCTTCATGATTTTGTAAACCTCAATCAGGTCCCCCATAATCTCATTTTTTCTAATGAAAACAAACCTAACCTCCTGAATCTCTCTTCATAGCTAGCACCTTCCATACCAGGCAACATCGTCCTTAACCGTATCTGCACCCTCTGCAAAGCGTCCACAGCATTTTGGTAATGTGGCGTCCTGAACTATACACCGTATTCTAAATGCAGCCGAACCAATGTCTTATACAATTTTAACATGACTTGCAGCTCTTATACTCAATATCACGCTCAATGAAGGCAAGCATGCTATATGCTTTCTTACCACTCTATCCACATGTGCATCAAATTTCAGGGTACAATGGACCTCCACTCCAAGTTCTCTTTGCCCATCAACTTTTCCCGAGGCGCTTTCTTTCATTGTGTAATTCGCTCCAGAATTAGACTTGCCGAAATGCATCACGTCCCATTTGTTGAGATTGAAATCCATCTGCCACATTTCCGCCCATCCCTCCAATCTATCTATATTCTCCTGTATTATTTCACAGTCCATTACGGTTTCTTCTACTCCATCAGTCTTCGTGCCATCTGCAAGCTTGCTGATCATAGCAACAGTGC
This sequence comes from Hemiscyllium ocellatum, assembly GCF_020745735.1. Taxonomy (NCBI): domain Eukaryota; kingdom Metazoa; phylum Chordata; class Chondrichthyes; order Orectolobiformes; family Hemiscylliidae; genus Hemiscyllium; species Hemiscyllium ocellatum. The sequence goes on along the minus strand of NC_083451.1, from coordinate 3,208,097 downwards.
CTTCTTCCAGATCATTTATGTATATCACAAACAACAGTGGCCCAAACACAGATCCCTATTGAACACCACTGGTCTCCTTTCTCCATTTCGAGAAACTTGCTTCAAATTCTATTCTCTGTCTCCTGTTACTAAACCAGTTCATTATCCACCGAGCTCAAACACCCTGCATTCCATGTGACTTCACTTTGTCTATTAGTCTACCATTGGGAACCTTATCAAACGCTTGTTTTGGAGGGACATGACTGCACCTGCCATGCCTTCCTACTCTTTTTCTGCTTTTTGGCAACCGAGTCACTGTCTCCCTCAGCAATTCTAACCTGCAGTGTGACCAGTTCACTAAACTTGCTATCCAAGATCTCCTCAGCATCGTGGTTGCTCCACAGAGTCCATCCGCAGCTCCAGAGCCGTCATGCAGTGAAACAATTGCAGCAGCTTGACATACTTCTTGTAAGTGTAAGATTCAGGAACGTCAGGCGCGTTCCTCAACTCCCACATCAAGGAAGAGGCGCATGCCACGGGTGTGAGTTCCCCGCCATTGTAAGCTTAGCTTTATATGAACTAACTCAAACGAAACAAAGCACTTAAATATTGGAAAAACAAAAATAATGGAAAAATATAAGTCTTACCTTACAGAGTCATTTCCTTCCGGTTAGAGGAGTTTCTACACGTGTAGTAGCGCGGGTTTAGCCACTGCCCAAATATAAATTATGTCCTTACCTTCTTGGCAGCACTCGCTTCACGGCACCTTCTCTCCTCGGTACTCTGTAACAATGGTGGCCTGAGTCCAGACGTAAGTCCCTTTATTAAGTGAGAAAACTTACCCTTCGCAGCAGCCCTCGCTTCTCTCCTCGCCGGTTTGTAAAAATAGACGTGGATCCTGCAGGAGGCGAAACGTAGTGGAAGTTACAATTTTAATCATGGATTTTTCAGATTGCAACATGCGACTGAACAAAACAATCATTTGTAGCAGTGCATACGCACCTGAGATCTTAATGAGCTGTTTCTGCATACCCTGCTATTGTCCTCAACTGTGTAATATCCTCCAGAATAGAACACCTTCCCAGCCCGATGACCATGACACAACATATTCATCCCACTAACACGGAAACTATCACTTGCTGCATTTCTAGCCATGGATTGGAATGAAAGCATGACCTGAAGTGAATAGTCGAACTGTCTTTATGAAGATCTGGCTGCAGAATAACCATGGCTGGGAACTGTTTACTCAAGGGTAGTTGGGACTTAGGCAGAATTGGCAAAAAGCCAAACAAGTCCCAGCGACGTTATGTGCAAAGGTGAATGATTAAGTGTAAATGCCATGTGGATCTGAAGATCAAAGGTTTGAGTCTATTTGGGTGAAGCTGAGAAACACCAAGGGGCAGCAACCACTGGTCGACTTCGGGTGAATGCATCAAAAATTGCAAATGTCGTGACAATCAGGAAATTGAATTTACTTGTAACAAATGGCAGTAGAGTAACTGTGTGTGACAGTAGACTCCATCTCAACTGGATATCTACTGAGTCTCAGTTGCGAAATGGATGAAACCCTGGATTGCATAAGAGATGGTTCTCTGTTATAGAACGTCAGGGAGCCATCAAGCGAATAGCTCATTACAGAAAAGATCAAACATTGTTTAAAGAAAAATATTTAATACTCTCATTGTAAACGACCTGTGTGAGTCGAGAACAATAATATTATTCAATACTTTTATTGAGTTTGAAACTGATTTAGTGAAGACCATGAGAGGTAGAACTGGAATTAGGCCGTTTGGCCCATCGAGTTTGTTTTGCCATTCAAAGAGATCATGGCATATCTGATAATCCACAATTCTACTTTCTTGCTTTTTCCAGGTAACACTTCTTTACCTGATTAATTAAAATCTGACCATCTCAGCTGCAAATATACGGAATGACCCAGCCTCGATATCACTCTAGTTATGAATTGCAAAAGTGTGAGACTACTGCGTAATTGGAAGTAAATATTCATATATGGCAAATGCAGCTTGGTTTCATCAAGGGAATGTCATACCGGAAAAACCTACTAGAATTATTTGAGAAGGTAACGAGCAGATTATTCCAAGGAGCACAAATAGATGTCATATATCTCGATATCCAGAAGGCCTTTGATAAGGAACCTCACAGGAGGCAGCTGAGTAAGATAAGTGCCCATGGTTTTCGAGGTCAGCTCTAGCATACATAGAAAATGGGCAATCTGGCAGAAATCAGAGAGTGGGGACAAAAAAAAAAGTTCTTTTCCGGCGGAACTTGGTGTCTTATTGTGTTCTGCAAGTTTCAGTGTTGGGTCCACGTGTTTTCACCTCCCACATTAATGATCTGGATGTTGGAAATTGAGGGCAAGTTGGCTCAGTTTGGAAAAGATGCTAAGATAGGTGGTAGTATTGAGCAGAAGGGAGGCTGCAGAAATATTTCGATAGCTTAGAAGAGAGAGCAAAGGAGTGGCAGATGGAATACAATACGGGAAAGTGCCCGTTTGTGCAGTTTGGTATGAGCATTAGAGTAAAGGACTTCTTTCTAAATGGGCAGACAATTCAGAAGTCTGAGGCGCCAAGTGAGTCCTAGTCCAGGTTTCTCTTAAGGTAAATTTGCAGGTTGAGTCCGTAATTAGGAATGCAAATAATATGGTGTCATTCACTTCGAGAGGATGAGAATATTGAGGCAGGATGTACAACAAAAACTTTATAAAGATGATTAAGGGCTCGGGGTCTATACTCGATTTAGTTTGGTAGGATGACGAGAGATCAAATTGTATCTCACAGACTACTGAACAGCCTGGTCAGAGTGGACGTTAGGAAGGTGGCCCCAAAGGCATGAGAGACTACGGCCCGAAGACACAGACTTGATGTAAAGGGATAATTATTTCGGAACACGGTAAGGAGAAACTATTTTCGTCAGCGGTGTGGTGACTCCGAGGTCACAGAAGTATGTGGAGGCCAAATCATTTATTATATTCAAGACAGATCGATAGGTTCTCCATTGGCAAGGAAATCAAACATTACAAGGAGAAAGTGGGGGAATCGTATTCTCAGTCATGATTGAATGGCAGAATGAAAAAAAGACTTGATGGGCTGGATGGCTTAATTTCTGCTCCTCTGTCTTACTGTCTAATGACATTCCACAGATTCACTATATGCTGACTGAATAAAATCTTCTTCATCTCAATCTTAAACGTCAGACATTGCTGAGGTTTTATCCCCCTGGTTACCGATTCTGACGCAAGGGAAATCAAAGGAACTTGTAACAATATTTATTGCAGACAAGAAAATTGGCGGAATCGTGGAGAGTGTGGAAGGTTAAAAAATGACGTTGCAGTATATAGAACATCTGGAAAGTTGTGCGGAGAGACGGAAAATTGAGTTTCATATTGACATATGTGAGATGATGCAATATGGGAGGTCAGATGCAAGAAACAAATTCGGAGGCTGAGGAACATTGACATTCAGAGTATCTTGGTGCAAGACCGTAGATCTCTGAAAATGTCATCCCAAATGCAATAGAATGCAAATGGTATGCTTGCCTTCATCGACCACAGCACCGAGTATAGAAAGTTGCCTGCTGTAATTGTTTGAGACTTTGGTTTGTCCACATTTGGAATACTGTATGTAGATCCTATATCCACAAAATAGGGAGGTTGTGAAGGCTTTGATAAGGTTCACAAGAGGTTTGCAAGCATAGTGCCTGTAATAAACTTTAATAAGACTATATTAGTTATATGGAGATGCTGGACAAACAGGGATTGTTTTGCTAGTATATCGGAGGCTGAGAGGCGATCAGGTGCACGTTTATATCATTAGCAGAGGCATAGATATTGTGGATGTTGGAATCTCCTGTCTAGTGTGGAAGAGTCAAGTACAAAGCTGCATAGGATTGAAGTGTGACAGGGCAAGTTTAAATGAGAATGCAACATATTATTTTTGACACAGTGGATCGAAGTTGTTTAAATGAAAAACGTGAGCAAGGTTTCGAAGTTGCCTTTAGAAAGACACATGAAGGGGCAGTGAATAGAGGGATATGGAACATGTGCAGGCAGATTTTATTAATATGTTATCGAATCATGATGGGCACAGTGATAGTGGACTTAAAGGGCGATTACTGTGCTGTACTGTTGTCTTTTCTTACGTGTCAGCATCGACTCTGCCAAAATCCATCTGAATCATGGATGTTTCATTCAATTTCTCCAAAGTGTAATGCATTCAACATTTTCTCAACACCTACTCATTGGCGAAGTCCTCAATTCTAAAGATCAGCCTACAGAACAATCCCTGGTCTGCCTCCAATGCAAGAATATCTTTCCTTAGGTCACTCATACTGTTCATAATTTTCAAGGTGTGGTTTGACTCATGCCCTGTATAGTTTTAGGAAGACCACGCAATTTTCGACTTCATTCCCTTTGGAATAAATGTGAGAACGTGATTTGCCTTCTCTATTATCGGATGAACAAGTAAGCTTTCTTTTTCAGATTGATACACCAGGACTGATACAACCGTTTGTGCATTCAATGAAATTAAAATCTGTTGATGTGGCAGTACACCTGGAAGACTCTATGCAAATACTTTCTTGTCTATATATTTGTCCAAAAGCCTGTTAAAAAAAATGCTAATATATACACCTTAACCACTTCCGCTGGCAACTAATTCATTCAGCATTTCCTGCCCAGCCCAGATTGTCTTGCACTGAGTGGCTTGATAGCCCATTTCAAAGGAGGGCAGATGAGTTGCCCACATCGTTGTGGGTATGGAGTCGCACTATGATGACCATTCCAAGAGAGAATGACGTTTCTAAATACCTGCATGACTCAATAGGAATTTTCTAAACATCAGCAATTGCTTAATGCATCAGGCTTGTAGTTACAACTTTTTTTTGAAGCATTTCATTCACATTCAATCATTTGCAATATTGGGGTTCGAATTTTATCCAGAGTGCATGAACGGAGTTTCTGGATAAAATGTCCCATGATAATACCGCTAGGCTATTACTTCTCCTGCTTGCAGGTCGCACATGCCAGTGCACCATGAATCAAAACACCTTCTTCTTAGATATTCATTTTAACACCAAATCTTCGAGCACTCTATTGGTAGCATTCACTGTGTGGGTCTAATTGCTGCATCAGGCAGAACATTATGCAGCTGCTTCAGACTGAGAGCCAACAGAATTCTCCATTCCAGCGAGATGAGACAGCACTGACCAGGAATGGAGATTGTGATTGTTCTGGTCTCTTTAGGACACAATGTCTTTCTACACCTCTAACGTTTGCTGCATGTATTCTCATTTCCATGCTGTTGATTTCTCTTGCAGACTCATTAGATTTGCCAACTGCTGGGTGCCTCATCCATCACCTCATTGAAGATCTTTGGTCAGCCAGAGAGACAAAGTGTCGGGAGATCTGGAGCCTGCGATAAATTATGCAGCGAGATAAGATCACTCACAGTGCACAGAGCAGAGAGAAAATACAGAGCGTCAAATATCAGCTAACAAGACATGACATAGATACAGTGTTGGAGGGGAAGCAAAGTGCAGACATATCCTCGGCTCAATCACCACCGCTACTTCAAATGTTGTCGTTCTAGGCAGCAGAGGAAGTGCACAATTATCAGTCCAGGTCTGTGTTGTCTTAGTCCGCAACACCATAATAGCATCACGAGATAGTGGCAATGCTGCCTGATATTTTTCTGATCTGTGTTACCTTTTCAATATTCTATCTATGGCACACTTGTGGACCCGTGACCTCAAATATTCTAACTCGTATCTCAATAAACTTCTCCACTCTGTACATCCTTCCACACATTTGGAACTTACGCCAATCCACACTACCATCCTTATCTTTTGCTTCAGTCTTGACAATACACCTTATCTGCGTCACCTCCTCCTCCAATATCTGGAGTCACACAGGACAGAAAAGATGCTTCGGTCTGATACGTTCATTCTAAACAGGTTTCGTAAACTTAACCAGTCACAGTTTCCTGTGTTTGAGCCATATCCTTTCAAACCTTCTCTTCTCCATGTCCCTGCCCAATGTATTTCACCTGTTGCAATTATATTATTTCTACCATTTCCTCTGGCAGTTCGTTGCATATTTGCACCATCCTCTTTGGAAAATATTAACCAATCAGTTCCTTGTTTAAATCCTGACTCTATCACCTCAAGTTTATGCACTCTAGTTTTGAACTTGCCTACCCTTAGCCATTCACATTAAACTGCCCCACACGTGTTTAGAAACCACGTAACTTCGCATGTCCAAGGGAAGTGTTGAGGAAAACGTTAAAAATATCACACACTCAGGTAGTAAGTTCTCTGACCAACGGATGCAAGTTTACCAAATGCTGTTTTTACCATTCTGTCCATCTGTGATGCCACTTTCAAGATAAGTACACACTTGGACGCTCTCTTCCCTACAACACTGCCCAGGGCCCTACCAATAACTGTGTTAGCCCTCCTAGGTTTGTCTTAACAAAATCCAACACCTGAATTAAAATCCATTTTTGATTTCTAGTCCCACTGGTCAAGTTGATCAAGATCCTCTTTGTTATTTGTGTTCCCTGCCCACTGTGCCACTATTTTTGGTAACCGCAAACGTACTATTGATTCCGCTCTTCCCACCCAAATTGTTTTTGTAAATGATAACCAACAGTTGATCCAGCACTGATCCTGACGGCACACTGCTAGCCACAGATCTCCAATCTGAACAACAATCCCATTGCACCAGCCTCTGTCTCCTACTGTAAAGCCAGTTCTGTATCCAGTTCTCTCCCTATCCCTGATCCCATGTGATCTAACCGAAATGGCCTGTGGACCATGATAAACACTGTTCAAGACCTTGCCTGAAGACAGAAACGACATATATTTCTCTGCCTTCATCCATGTTCTCGCTCACATCTTCAACAAATTCAATCAACTTTGTGAAATGTGATCTCCCACGCACAAAACCATACTGACTGCATGTAATCAGTTCTTGCCTCTGCAACTGCATGCAGATCCTCGATCTCAGAATGGCCTCTAACAATTTACTCAACCGGACATCTATCTTTTTCTTCTGTACTTCTCTGGCTTTCCTTGCAGCATTTCTTAAATAATGGCCCAACATGACATTCACGGTCAGAAATTCATACAACGTGGTTAAAGACTCTTTGTTCGATGGCAACCATGCTCTAAACATAAAATTATCACACACACACACACGCCCCTCCCCGCCTGTTCCTGGCTCATATACACCTGAAGATTTCCTATTCATGTACTTATCCAAATGAATTTAAACGATGTAATTGTACTCACATCCACACCTTCCCCTGCAAGTTCATTCTGCACTAAAACCAGTCTGTGTGGCACATTGCCCTGATGATTTTTATATGCTTTTTTAAGTTCGTCTCTCACTCTCCAGGCTCCAGTCAAAAAAGTTCCAGCCTATCCAGCATTTGCTCTTTCATATCTCAAACCTTCCATACCCAGCCACATCCAGGTAATCTTACGTGATCTAGCTCCGGGCTCGTAATATCCTTCCATGTTATCTGGACACAATATTCTATAAGAGGCCTCACATTGCCTTGGACAACCTCAACACGACTTCACAACTTCGATACTCAAATAACTGAGTTATGAAGGCGTATGTCAAGAGCTTTTTTACAACTATGTCAGTATGTGATGCAAATTTCAATGACTTACATACCTAATCGCCGACTACCCAATGTTCTTCGAAACTCCCAAACACTCTACCACTAATTGTATAAACCATATCTTTGTTTGTTGTACCACGCATTTGTAGAGATTGAACTCCAATTGCCGTTTACCAGCCCATTCGTCAATTTCATCAAGATCTGTTTGTAATCTCAGAAAACCTCCTTCACTGTCCATTCTGTCACTCTTTTGTCTTCATGCACATCACACATGACTCCCAATTGTACAAATATCTCTACTAGTCGACCAATAATTTCGTCCCCAGCTTCCCACATTGTTCTGAGTTTCACGTGGTCAGGTATTGGGGATTTATCTACATTTGTGTTTCAAAACATCCAGCAACTCCTCTTCTGTAGTGTGGAATCTTTTTATGCGATAGAGTTAAAGTGTCATGGAGATGAACAGCATGGAAACAGAACCTTCAGTGCAACTCATCCATGCTAACCATTTAACATGCTTAAATCTAATTCTATCTGCCACAATTTGCCACGTTCTCTCTTATTCACATGCCCATCAGATGTTTTTTAAATTTTGTAATTGTATCAGTCTCTGCTACTTCCTTTTTCAGCTCATTGCATACACGCACCACCCTCTGTGTGTAAACGTTGCTCCATCAGCTCCTTTTAAAGCCTCTTCCGTCGTGGGAAGCACGGTGGCACAGTGGTTTTCGATTGTATTTCCACACAACTGACAGAAATGTGAAGTTGATCTTTCTCCTGCAGATTGTGAATGCCATTGTGTGTTTGTGTGTGAGTGTGTGTGTGTGTGTGTGTGTGTGTGTGTGTGTGTGTGTGTGCGCGCGCGCGCGCGCGCGCGCTCGTGCACGAGTGTGGCTTTTGTGAGCTAATGTGAATGTTCAGTTCTATGTGCATGTATCCTTACGCACTAGAATCCACCCTTATCATTGTATCTCCCTCCAGTTCCAAAAGCATTCCTTACGTTGCTAACTGCCTATAGGCATAAACGTCCACCTGTTTCTATTGTCTCTCCCAATATGGAACCTCTTCTATCCCTTGTCAAAATCTGGTCAAACCCCATTGACAGTTGCTATCTCTATAACCTGTATTGGGTTCCACAACACGTTCTGTGTATGTAATTCTTTCCATGTCACACTCTTGAACAACTCAGGCACATATTGCTCACTCAAAGTATATGAACTTCTCCTGCCACAACAACTCATACTGGCTTTATAATGTCATTTAGACCCTTAACACACTTCATATGCGGGCCATTACTGCCAGCACATCCGTGTTATTATCTCATTAAGTCCAACATTCTTTCTCCAACACTCCTCTTGCTCGGAGAATCCTTGCCATTCATTTACTACATGCGTCAATATTTTGGGAGTTTTTATCAATTTCTAAAACATTCTGTCTTCACAATTTTTTTTTATTGACTGTGTTCAAAACCTATTTAATCTAATTTGATCCTCAAAGAGCGGAGTGAGTCATTCCTTCCTCTTTCTTGCTGAAGAGTTGTCTCTTCCAATGGAGTATCCTTTTGTTGAATATTTTATGCGTTACTTTAGAGTAATGTGATAAATGCCATTTATTTCAGTCTGCTTGTTGTGTTATCCTTGGGCGCTTCTCCTCTCGTACTTGTAATTTGCTTTGTATCAATTTCAAAATGCTGGCTGTACTCAGAGTGGTCACTGTAAAACGTCATAATCCCTGTGAATTTCATTTCATCACCGAAACCCACAAGGCCCGATCCCACTGCTGGCCAAGGATGGATTGAGTGTTATCAATGACGAAAAAGTCATTAAACAACGCCGGGGTTAGCACTTCACAAACCAACTTAACCACGTCTCTGTCATTAATCGGAGCATTCTTGACCATATCCTACAGCACGCTGCACACCAGACTCAGTAACGCCCCAGCCCCACAGGAAGGAAAAAAAATGTCCGCCAGCTAAAGAACAATAAGGCTAATGGAGCAGATGATATTCTTGCTGAGGCATTGACGGCCCGTGGACAGAGCTCCTGCTGCAGCTCTCCACCCTTTCTGGCCCTTTGTGGAAGGAAGAGTTGTCACTGCAGTGAGTACATTCAGAGAAGGCAACAAGTCCGACTGTAGAATCTTCAGGGAAATCACACTATTGTCGACCATTGGAAAAATCATCACGAAGGTCATCCTCAACCATCTCCTCCCTATTGCTGAGGATCTCCTCACAGAATCGCTTTGTGGCTTCCGGCCATGGAGGTGAATACAAGGGTTTCATTGTGCGACAGCTGCAGGAGAAAAGCAGAGAATAGACCATCCCCCTTTACATGACGGCTTTCAACCTTAAAAAGGCCTTCGACACCGTCATCAGGAAAGCGTCATGGAGCATCTTTCTCTGCGCTGGTGATGTCATGAGGTTTGTCATAATTCTTTGCCTGCTCATTGATGGAACTGTAGTCAGTTAATGGCAAATGGCTCCCACTATCTGATTCTCCGTTTGGATAGAAGTCATGCACAGCTGTGACATTGCTCCAGCACTGTTCCCTATATAACTCGCTGCAAAGTTTCAACGAACAAACTCACTGTTAGAGCGGAGGTAACGGACAGAACCATCAGGTAATTATTCAACCTCCCCCAACCTTCAAACCAAAACCGAACTCACCCCAACCAGTGCAATCGAGCTGCAGTGCATGGACGGTGTTTGTGTGTGTTTAGTCTCAGAAATTGTCCTCCAGACCATTGTCATCATCTTTTAAGGAACTTGGAAAACATGTGTCACACCCTGGTCTTCCACAAGACGAAGACCATCCATCAACCTGGCCCAGCGTTGCACAGCGAATCCCTGATCAAAAATGTGCACGGGGAGGCCTTGGTCATTCCTGTACTTCGGGACTGTCCTGTCGACCAAAACAAATATTTATGAAGAGGTGCAGCACTGTCTTCAGTGTGCTAGCACGGCCTTGGGCCATCTGAAGGAACGGGTTATCGAGAAACATAACGTGTGACCTAATACATAGCTAATGGTTTCCGGAGATGTGGTGGTTCACACTCTCCAATCTGAACCAGACTACTCAAATTGCTGAAGCAGTCCCAGCAATGCTGCCTGTGTAAGGTCCGGTTTATCCGCTGTGAACACAGACACACCAAAACCAGCGTCCTCGACCAGGACAACATCCTCAGCATTGAGGCACTGACACCTCCTCGATTGGCTCCGATGGGCTGGGGACATTGTCTTCATGACTGACATGAGACTTCCCGAGCAGTGACTCTACTTCCAGCTCGGAAACCGCAGCCGAACCCAAGTTGGACAGAAGACGTCCTTCAGGGGTACCCTCAAGGATTCACCAGTGAAATCCAACATTCCCACCAACATGGTGATTACTGGGCCGGGACCGGCAAAAGTAGTGAAAAAGCACTGGGAAGGCGACGAACACCAACACTCTCCCAAATCCCTCCCCAAGGCAATCTTTTGCCCCATATGGAATAGAGACTGTGTAAGCCACATCGGTCTGGACACTCACCGACAGACTCATTCTGAGAGTGTGAGAGAATCAGTCTTTTATGTAACCCACCGCCAATGAGATAATCAGATTTGAAGATTAAACTCTCTCTCAGTTATCACAGTGCTCTTGATACAAATTTCAATAATTCCCTGTCTCATGCAAGGACTAACAACGCAATACCATAAGGGTCCCTTTACGCTGTCCTTCCACTTCTGTTTTCTGACCCATATTACGCAGAATTTGGATTCATACTCATTCATAATCCATGTTTTCTTTGTCATCGCATTGTCATCTCTAACTTTGAGAGTACACCATCCTACTTCTCATTCTGCCTGACTTCCCACAATGTTGTGTCGCAGTGAATATTCATTAACCACTCTAATTTTAAAATCTGCCTATTTTTCTGTCGCTTGTTGGTAATCAGGATGTTCCTGTCTCAGCAGAATTCCTAACTTCTGGCTCGTCCATCACCTCATTGAAGATGGTTGGTCAGCCAGAGATGGAGAGTTATATCTGGATGCTTCAGTAAATCCGGCAGCCGGTAAAATCATTCACAGTAAGCAACACAGCGAAGCGTTGGTGGAGTTTTATGTTTGGGCCCACAAGACAAGACATAGATGCAGTGCTGGACAACGAAACGCGAATTTTTATGCTTCATTAGGTGACGGTCATTTTGTGAGAGTCCTGCTTACACCTCTGCTCTACTAGTCCTCACTGACATAGCATAGCAGGTCCCAGTATCAATCCTGGCCCATGCTGTCTTCGTGATCTCTGTAATGTCCTCTAGTCCCTATAATCCGTCCTCTGTTTATAACCTCCTATCGTCCAAAGAATGCCCCTTCTCTCTGTCAGCTTCTTCAATCCCTAACAGCCTAATCCCTGAACTTCTCCACTGGATACGAGCTTTTCTTATCGATGTAAACCCAACAGAAGTGTCTATCCTTGTTAGCTCTTACTACAAATGGAACCGTCCATGTCTGTGTATTTGCCTTTAATCCCTAAATCCGTCCCCGGCTGGAGGATCTTCTCCATCCCGTACAGTGCCCCTTAACTGCGAAAAATCCTACAGTCCCCTGCGCATAAGAGTATCAGGACTGTATTGGATGGAATCATGGATTTTATACGAGATTGTTTTCTATAATAACATAAATAGGAGCCATTAAAGGGAATGGTCTATTCTCAATCAAATGTTATGTAATGAGAAATTCCGAATAATCTCATTCTAAAGAAGCCTTGTGAGTAGACAACCATAATGTTCTCTACGCTTTTACCGACTTTAAACCTGATTAAGTGAAGACCATGAGACCTAGAAGCGGAATTCGGCCATTTGACCAATTGAGTACTTCCATACCTCAATGATCTCCATCTTGAATTAGTGAGCCCTTTTTCGGATTTTATGCCCCCAGGCTAGAGATTGTCACACAAGTGAAACCAAACGACGTGGCAAGAAAAATTAGTGCATACGAAATGAAAATTGGTGGAGTTGTGGAAAACGAAAAAGGATGCCAATGCAAACATCAGAATATAGAGCACATGAAATGGTGGGTGGAGAGTTAGTAAATTTATTTTATCCTGGACAGGTGTGCTATGGATGCATTATGTGAGGTCAAATACAAGAAGTAAGTTAGGATGCTGAGGGACAATGATGTACAGGGGCATCTTGGTGCACTTCCATAGCTGTCTGAGAGTGGCAACAGAAGTGTGTGAGTTGGGAAAGAAAGTACGTAGCATATATGCCTCCATTGCATGCAGTACTGAATGTAGCTGTTTACATGTCATGTTTTAACTGCATGAAACTTTAGTTTGACCATATTTCGAGTACTGTATTTAATTCTCATCACTGCGCGATAGGAAGAACGTGGAGAATTTGATTCGGGTACAAAAGCAGATTATGAGTTTGCCTGTGATCGGTATTTTAAGAGTGCGTTCACTATAATGGGAGAAAGAATAAAACTGAATTGTTCTGCTAGAGTGTGAGGCTGAGCGGCGACCAGGTCCAGCTATTTAAAATTAGGATAAGCAAGGATAACGTGGATATTCGAAATCTCATTTCCACTGGATGAGAGTTTAATACAAAGGAACATAGGAGTAGGGTTAGATGGAGGACGTTTAAATGAGATATGCGATGCAACTGTTGATTTTAATGTGGAGGGTGGAAGGTGCAAAGAGAGATAGTAGAAACAGAAATATGAGCAACGTTTTTAAGTGACATTTAGACAGATGTGTGACCAGACAGAGAATGGAGGGAGATGAACCGTGTGCAGGCAGATGGTATGAGATAAGAATAACATCATGGTCGGCACAACCATGGTAGGCCGAAGGGCCTATTGGTGTGTTGTAATTTTCGATGTTTCAGCTTCCCAGCATCTACCTTGTCAACATCCCTCAGAATCTTGGTATATTTCATTCAGTTTCGTTCTCATTCTTCGAAACTTTATTAAGTTCAAGCTCAATCAACTTCATCTATTCTACAACATAGAACATAGAAAAGTACAGCAGAGCACAGGCCGAGGTTTAATCCTAATGTACTTTACAGTAATTTCACCTACGCACCCCTTAACTCGCTGCTATCCATGTGCATGTCCAGCAGTCGTTTAAAAGTCCCCAATGACTCTGCTTCCACCAACACAGCTGGCAACGCAGTCCATGCATTCACAACTCTCTCATTAGAAAACTTCTGCATTCTCAAGATCAGACTCGTGAACCTTCTCTGTTACGTCTCCATCGCAAGAATATCTTTCCTTCGGGCACTCATACTGATCATAATATTCTAGGCGTGGTCTGAGTCGTATCTTGCATAGTTGTAGCAAAACATGCTTATTTTTAGACACCAGTAAAAAATGAGGTCTGCAGATGCTGGAGATCACAGCTGCAAATGTGTTGCTGGTCAAAGCACAGCAGGTTAGGCAGCATCTCAGGAATAGAGAATTCGACGTTTCGAGCATAAGCCCTTCATCAGGAATAAGAGAGAGAGCCAAGCAGGCTGAGATAAAAGGTAGGGAGGAGGGACTAGGGGGAGGGGCGATGGAGGTGGGATAGGTGGAAGGAGGTCAAGGTGAGGGTGATAGGCCGGAGTGGGGGGGGGGCGGAGAGGTCAGGAAGAGGATTGCAGGTTAGGAGGGCGGTGCTGAGTTGAGGGAACCGACTGAGACAAGGTGGGGGGAGGGGAAATGAGGAAGCTGGAGAAATCTGAATTCATACCTTGTGGTTGGAGGGTTCCCAGGCGGAAGATGAGGCGCTCCTCCTCCAGCCGTCGTGTAGTTGTGTTCTGCCGGTGGAGGAGTCCAAGGACCTGCATGTCCTCGGTGGAGTGGGAGGGGGAGTTAAAGTGTTGAGCCACGGGGTGATTGGGTTGGTTGGTTCGGGCGGCCCAGAGGTGTTCTCTGAAGCGTTCCGCAAGTAAGCGGCCTGTCTCACCAATATAGAGGAGGCCACATCGGGTGCAGCGGATGCAATAGATGATGTGTGTGGAGGTACAGGTGAACTTGTGGCGGATATGGAAGGATCCCTTGGGGCCTTGGAGGGAAGTGAGTGTGGAGGTGTGGGCGCAAGTTTTACATTTCCTGCGGTTGCAGGGGAAGGTGCCGGGGGTGGAGGTTGGGTTGGTGGGGGGTGTGGATCTGACAAGGGAGTCACGAAGGGAGTGGTCCTTGCGGAACGCTGATAGGGGAGGGGAGGGAAATATATCCTTGGTGGTGGGGTCCGTTTGGAGGTGGCGGAAATGGCGGCGGATAATACGTTGTATGCGCAGGTATCCGCCTTCTCACCTACCACCCCACCAACCTGCGCCTCATCTTCCGCCTGGGAACCCTCCAACCACAAGGTATGAATTCAGATTTCTCCAGCTTCCTCATTTCCCCTCCCCCCACCTTGTCTCAGTCGGTTCCCTCAACTCAGCACCGCCCTCCTAACCTGCAATCCTCTTCCTGACCTCTCCGCCCCCACCCCACTCCGGCCTATCACCCTCACCTTGACCTCCTTCCACCTATCCCACCTCCATCGCCCCTCCCCCTAGTCCCTCCTCCCTACCTTTTATCTCAGCCTGCTTGGCTCTCTCTCTTATTCCTGATGAAGGGCTTATGCTCGAAACGTCGAATTCTCTATTCCTGAGATGCTGCCTAACCTGCTGTGCTTTGACCAGCAACACATTTGCAGCTATTTTTAGACACCAGTCCGTTTGTAATAAGTGTCAACATTTTATTTGCCTTCTCTATTACCTGCTAACACTGTTATCTACCTTTTTCACATTCATTTACAAGGAATGACAGAACACTTTCTGCAGTCAGTGTGAAACTAAACAATGTTATCCTGACAGTCAGTTCGGGACATGCTGGAATGTCTTGTATGTTTTCTGACAATAAATCATAACGGAACCCTTAGAAACAATCAAGACACACTTTATGAAAGGACATTTGTTTTTGAGACTTGGATTTTATTTGCTAGTGTGATTATAACTGGCAAAATGTGTAAGGGTGGAAGAGGCTGTTGTGATAGCGGGATATGGAACTTCCGAATTTTCAGCATCTTTGGACGATTTTCAATAAGGTAAAAAGAGCAACTGGGCAGAGAATAGGTACCTTAAATATCAATGAGGTCGTTCATGTTGGAACCAGAGAAATGGGTGAGATTTCCAACAGATCTCCACTGTGGAGAAAGATATGGAAAATCGGATACTTGGGGAAATAAACCGTGATGTCTTGGAAATAATCCACAACAAAGAAGAGAAGGTGTTGGAATCTTCAAATGAATAAAGGTAGATCGATCGTCAGGAACTCATCGGGTTTAACCCAGGATATTGTGGGAAGCTAGGGAAGAGATTGCACGTTCCCTGACAGGGATATTTAATTATCAACAGTCAAAGTGAGATGCCGAAATATTGGAAGGTAGTTAATGCTGTTTCATCACTTAATGTTTGCAGGGTAAAGCCAGGAAACTACAGACCAGTGACACGAGAGGGTAAGTTTTTGTTGGTGATTCTGAGAAGCGGAGCTACCTGCATATGGAAAGGTCAGGGCTGGCTTTGAGAATGAAAAATCGAGTATCACAAAACTGATTGGTTCTTCAAGGAAGTGGCCAAGAGACAGATGAAGGCAGAGCGGTCAACATTGTCTACATGGACAAAGCAAAGCATTGGTCAAGTTTCTGTATGGTAGATCGGTTAATAATTTTAGATCTACATAAAAGGGTATGGGATCTAGGAGGAGCTAATCAAATGGATCCAAAATTGGCTTGATGGTAGGAGGCAGAATGTGTTTTCTGACTGGATCCATGTGACCAGCGAAGTAGTGGATACACTGATTGTCATTTGGAAAAAAAAATGATTGATGTGAGAATATTCGTTTCATGGTAATAATGTTTTTAGGATGATATTGTAATTGATAGTATATTAGGCTGTGAAGGAGGTAGATATAACATGATTAGCAGTATTGCTGAGAGAGTGGGCTGAGGAATAGCAGATGGTGTTCAATTAGATAAACGTGATCTGCTGCATTTTGTTAAGACAAACGTGGACATGACATCTGGAATTAAAGTAAGGGCCCTGTGTAGTGTTGTCAAACAGAGACCTAGGCGCCAGTTACAGTTCTTCGAGAGGGTTGTCACAGATAGACAGGATGGTTAACCAAACGCTTGGGACGCTTGCCTTCATTCGTTAGAACATTGAGAATAGTAGTGGAGATATCATGTTGTGGCTGCAAAAGACTTTCGTGGGACCACAATAAATGCATTGTTGATCAGTAGGGAGAGCTCATCTAATTCACGGACGCCCTTTAGGGACGGTCATCTGACATTCCTGTCCGGAATGACTCACAAATGACTCACAGTAATATGTTACTGAGCTTCCCTTTGGGCAATTATTAGTGAGGTAAAGCATGCTGGTTCAATCAGTGACATTCTCATCTATTGAATGAATGAATATAAATACATACTTCCCTACCTAACCCTGCAAACACCTCTGGCTGCAGCAATTCGTACCGGCTTTGTAACATGGCTCAGGTCCTGGTCATTCTCTGGAGCACTCTCAACACCTCCAGCACATTCAACTCTCCCTGTTCCTATCATCTCATCAAACCCTGGCATGATTCCCATTCACACTGCCGTCGCCCTGCTCAGAAACCCTATTAAGTATTTTTAACACTTCTAAAACAGTCTCTCGCTTCAGAACTGTTGATGGTTTTGGTGATATTCTAAGCCTCATATTCTAATATGATCCATTTTATCCTAAGTGAAGGCCGGGTGGGAATTTATTGCTGAGGTTTCTTTTTCTATTATCGATAAAATATATCTTTGTTAAATTATCTCACAGTTCATTTCCAGCCATCCATATCATTCTGTTTACCTTGGTCAATTCTGTCTAAACTCATTTGATTAGCTATTTTGCTTCGAGTTACAGCGTGTGCATTCTGTGATTCATTTTAATTTTTTTTCATTCAATTGAATTTCATTTTATCTCATTTCCCAGAGGATCTCTCAGTGTGCCATTACTCATTCTCTCAGCTTCATCACCCAACGGTCGATCTGGGGTAGTTATGCCCCAAGCCAATTGCACAATATGTTATTCAAAGAAACACCAACAAAAGCACTCTCCGAACTCCACTTCGAATATCACTCTTGCTAGTGTGACTGTCCCAAACTATATGAAGATTGAAGTCTCCCAAAATTATAAAAACGTTTTTCCAATAAAATTCCACAGAATTCATGTTTAATTCAGTGATGAACAATGAAATGTTATTTGGTGGACGAAATATCATCTCCTTCTTTCTCCTCCTTATTACCCAGAATGTATATTCATACTGATTCTATTTAATGATCTGAGTTTGAATGCTTTCTCTGTAATGTATTGTTATCTTTTACCTGCTGGGGTACCCCTCCTGCTTGACCATTTTGCTTCAGTCCCAACTGGTCATTTATGTTTCACCTTTTGTTCTCCCTGTAAACACGTCTCTCTGGAAACTAAACCTCACTTATCAACGTGTAACAAGTCCATTTATCCCATTGCAGATACTTTCTTTATTCCACAAAATGTCAAATTTACCTTTTGACCAGAATTTCCTGTCACAAACCTACTCACTGATGTCCTGTTAGAGTTAAACTCTGCCCCTTCCTGTTGCTTTCTGCTTGTCCTCAGCCACGTCCATATGGCGTTTCTGTGCTTCACCATCCCTCTTTGAATATGGAATGATCCTTTCATCTGAACCCTGTCCCTGCATCCTCTCCGTCAGTTTAAAGTCCTATCCATAAATGCCACCGATGAGATTGGTCAGGACACTGGTCCCAGCACGGTTCCATTGGGACCTAGTTCATTGAGATTTTTTCACACTCACTCGTCGAATGTCTCTGGTTGGTCAGCATTTCTTGTCCACTCCCAGCTGCCCTTGAACTCAAAGGTTTGCTAGGCCATTTCAGAAGGCAATTGAGAGTCAACCACATTGCTTTGGCAGTGAAGTCACACTATAAGATAAACACTAGGGGAAGATTGCATATGTATTTTCACAAAGACGCGCGCGCGTCAGCTACATTTATTTTTCGAAACATCAGTGTTATTTCCAGTTTGTCGTTTGTTATTGACGCATTGTATTAGATGCACTTTATTTAATTTTAACCATTTGCGGTGTGGGATTTGTAACTAGGTCCTCTGAATTTGAGCTGAGTTTTTAGATGAAAGTCCAGCGATAAAATTACTAGACCATCGCTTCGACTACTCACAGCTTTCCCATCCCTGTGTACTGATTCCATTGCACCATGAATCAAAACCTCTCCTTCCCACATAACTGTTTGATCCTCCTGAAATCTTCCTACTCTTTGGTGATATCACTGAGTACCTCTCCAAGTGGTATCCCTCACTGCGTGAATCTAATTGCTTTCCCTGTCAGAACATTGTGCGGCTGCTTTAGGTACAGAGCCAACAGAATTGTCCACACCAGAAAGATGAGTCAGAAAAGGTCAGGGATGGAAAAAATGAGATTTCAGATCTCTGTGGAATTCAGGATCGTTCTTCATGTATAATTCTAACTGCATTAGTCTAATATCTGATTCTCTCTATTTCTATGCCTCCTGTAGGTATTCGGGACGTTCCTGACTCAATTGCTGATTGTCTCGCCCATGACCTCATTGAAGACGGTTGGCCAGCTACAAAGTTAAAGGGTAGGGAGATTAGAAGCTTTCAATAAATCCTACAGCAAGGTAAGACCACTCTCAGTGAGAAGAGAGGAATGAGTGGATTTCAAACATCGACTAACAACATATGACATTGATACAGTGTTAGATAGGGCGTGCAAACACACCACAGGCTCAATCAAAGCCCCTACTTTACGGTTTTATAAACGTTTATAATGGGAACCGTCAGCCATGTACCCACAATGGAAATACGAAGAACAATGGTGGAAATATCTCCACTTATGTCCCTGCCTCTACTTTGCCTCAATGTTCTGGGATACACTTGTTCAGCACCTCGGGTTATAGTTACCTATGTGTTTTAAGACTTCCAGCACTTCCTCTTCTATAATGGAGATACTTTTCACTACATCACTGTTCATTTCCTCTTTTTCCTAGACTTTGTCCAGAGTAAGTTATGACACTAAATATTCATTTTGGATCTCGCCCGTCTCCTGTGGTTCTACACATAGATTACCTCATTTATCTTTAAAGCACCCTACTGTCTGTCTCGTTGCATTTATGTGTTTGTGTGCCATAGAATCTCTGGATTGTCCTTAACTTTATCTGCAAAAGCTAACTCATACCCCCGTTATGCTTTCCAGCCTATCCAGCCTTTCGTTATAAGTCAATCCTTCCAGTACTGGTAACTTATTTGTCAATCTTTGCTCCCTTTGCCGATTCAGAAAATGCTTACAAAAATAGGATGATCAGAATTCAAAGCAGTACTCCAAATGTAGACCAAGCAATATCTTGTAAAGCCGTAACATAATGAATCAAAAGATATACTTTTTGCTCTGAATCATGAGGGCAATTGTGCCAAATGCCGATTTGAACACATTATCTCTCTTTGATGGCACGTCCCAGGAACAACGCAACTGCACCCCTTGTTCTCTCTCTGTTTGACAACTCTTCCCATTTTGTCCAAAGACCACGTGCTGACAGAAAGCATGTTGAGTTCCTGACATGTACATAGATACCTGAAATTTGCCACGCACGTTGATCATGCATTTAAGATGGCATACGGTGTGTAGGTTTCATTCTTAGGGGAATGAGTTCCGGATCTGCAATATCATGCTGCAACTATACAAAATGCTAGTGCGGCCACAATTAGAATATTGTATACAGTTCTGGTTGCCATATTTCGGAAAGGATGTGGGATCATTAGAAAAGGTGCAGAGGAGATTTACCAGGAGGGAATGTCCTGGTCGGGAGTGAATGTCTTATGAGAAAAGGCTGAGAGACTTGGGTTTGTTCTCATTGGAAATACGAAGGCCAAAAGGGGATTTAATAGAGACATACAAGATGGTCAAAGGATTAGTTAGGGTAGACAGTGAAAGTCTTTTTCTGAGGATGATGACGTCAACTTGTACGAGGGTGCATAACTGCAAATTGAGAGATGATACATTTAAGCCAGACATCAGAGGCATATCCTACATGCAGAGAGTGCTCAGGGCGTGGAATGCCCTAACTGCTAAAGTAGTCAACTCAGCCACATTTGGCAGATGGAATCAATCCTGGATAAGCACATGGATGATGATGGGATAGTGCAAGGGCACACGCTGAGAATAGTTCACATGTTTGGCGCAACATCAAGCACAAAGGGCCGTTCTGCACTATATTGTTCTATGTTCTATGTTCTAAATTGAGACTACCCACGACGCCATCGGTACCTCAAAATGAGCCACACTCAGGAACTGACTGTGAACGACCCACTCCCGAAGGCATTACGTAATCAGAGGAATAGGAACGGTATCACGAAAGAGATTTCCTTCTTCACAATTGCACTGCAACTCCAGAAGGTTCTCTCGGTCTCCCCAGGAGCCGAGCCAACACAAATCCATTGCAGATTAAACGGCACCACGGTATTCCATACGGATGACTATTGCCCTCTGGAGCTATTGTGGACAGGATGCGACTCATTACTTTATTAATGTCTTCAGATTGCCATTGTTTAACTGACCGATACTGCTGGACTCGCAGCATTGTTTTGCTTATTTCAATAATGTGAAACTAGCAACGCTAATCAGAATCCTATTGTCCTGTAATTAATGCCGATCTCCTGTAAACCTATAAGAGCCGAATGTGCCGTATTTCTGGGAAGAGGATTGCGACTTCTATGTACAGATTGCCCATTCTGCATACAAGCAGTCAATTTGTCCTCTAACGATAACGTGAAATAAAACAGCGTGTGTCAATTTCACAAGGTTCTCGTACGAATTTTATTCCTAATTGGACAATTCATCACCCTGTCCACAAGTGATGCTACTTCTAAGGAACAATGCAACTGAAATCTTTGGTCTCTCTATGTTCGACAACATTGCCCAGGGCCTTAATCCAAACTATGTTACTTCTCTCTGATTTGTCTTCGCAAATTCCAACACCTGAATTAAATGCCATCTTTCATTCCTTAGTCTACTGGCCCAGTTGATTAAGATACCCATTGACAACAGTATTCACTGCCCACCGTAATATTAGGTTTGATTAACACAAACTTACTAACAATAATTCCTATGTTCTGAGCTAAATCGTTCATGTAAGTGATGCACAATGTCGTACCCAGCATCGATTGTTACAGCATACTGTTGGTCACAAGCATCCAGGCCAAACAACAGCCATCTACCACCAACCTGTGTCTCCTACCATCAAGCCAATTTTGTACTCAGTTGGCTACCTGTCGCTGATCCCATGTGATGTGACCTGAGTAATCCCTGTATCATGCTAAAACCTGACAACGACATTGCTGAAATCAGTATCGACAACCTCGAATGCTTCCCCGTCATCTATTCCTTGGTCACCTCTTCAACAAAATCTGTCAACTGTGTGAAACACCAAATTGTATGCACAATGTCATATTGAATATCCCTATTCAATCGTTGCCTTTAGAAATGCATGTAGATCATGTCCCACAGAATCACTTCCTACATCATACAGACCAGTGATATCAAGATAATTTGATTTAGGTCTCTGGATTTCTCTCACATCCGTTCAGAAAGTCTGGAACAACATTAACCACTCACCAGGCCTCTAGCGCATCATTCGTGGCTGACAGTGATATAAATATCTCTTTTGGGGGCCCCGCAATTTCTCCCTAAATTTACATAATGTCCTGGGATACACATGATTAGTTACCAGGGATTTGTCTGTCTTTTATGCATTTTAAAACCTACAAATTCCCTTATTCTGTAACGTGGTCTCTCTTTAATTCATCATTATTTATTTCCCTGACTTCTCCAACCTTCCTGGACAGTAAGTAGTGACAAATAATTGTCGTTTAGTATCTCACCGATCTCCTGTTTTTGCACAGACGAATGGCCTCATTGATCATTAAGGGGCCATATTCTTTCACTAGTTCATCTTTTGTTCTTCATATACTTATAGAATCTCTTTGGATTTTCCTTAGCTTTCTCAGTTCCCCACTTTGCCCTCCTGCTTTCCCTCTTAAGCATATCATTACACCCGCAATGTTCTTCAAGGGATTCACTTAATCCAGCTGACCATATATGACATGTGCTCCCTCTTTCGCGACCAGAACCCCCAAATTCCCTGACATCCAATGATTTCTCCATCTGTCAGCTTTTCCCTTCACACTAATAGAAATATGCTGGCCCTAAACTCTCATTTTATCTCTCTTCTGAAAGTTTCCTACCTGCCCGACATTGCTTTACCTGCAAATAGCCTTCATGAATTAAGTTTTCAAAGTTCTTGACTAATGCCTTTTGAATTGGGGAAAGGCCAATTTTGATCTTTAGAGTGTGGACTAGGTCTACCCTTTCCCATAACAGTTTTAAAACTATTGGATTGTATTCACTTTGCGAAATCAATCCCCAAGTAACACCTCAGTCGCTTGTTCCACCTTGTTTCCCAAGAGGAGTTCAGGTTTTGCGCTTTCTCCATTCGGGCAATCTATATATTGACTGAGGGAGTTTTCTTTAACATGCTTAACAAATTTCTCCCATCTATGCACTGAACACAGTGTAAGTCTCAGTCTCGTTTGGAAAGTAATAAAAAATCCCTACCATTACACCTCTATCATTCTCAGGTATCTGAGATGCCCGAGCATACTTTCTTTTCAGTTTCTCACGAAGTATTTAGGCACGCTGTACAGTCATATCAAAGTCATTATCCATTCTTAATTTTTCAGTGCCACTAAAATAGCCTCACTGGACGATCCCAAAAAATATCCTAAGTGCTGCAATGATGTTTTCACTGAACAAAAACGCCACTCCCCCTCCTCACATACCTTCTCTTCTATCCTTCCGATAACATCTTCACTCTTGAACATTAAGTTGCCTGTTCTGTCCCTCACTCAAATGTGTTTCTGCAATACTTCTGATATTGCAGTCCCATGTTACCATCCATGCCCTGCGTTCATCTGCCTTACCTGTCAGGCCTTTTACATCGGAATTAATGCAAGCCCATTCATCAGTTTTGCCTCGTTGCCTGTTGTGCTCTTGCCCGCCTTGTCTATTTAAAACACTCGCTTTACATTCTGCACCAGTCTCAACCTTCAGACGACAGCCTGTGTCATTCCGCCTCACTGAGGACAACACCCACACCTTTCAAGTCATCTGCAAACTTACTCATGATGCCTACTGCTTTCACATCAAATTTATAAATATACGTAGAAGCAGCAATGGTTCCTGTAATGATCCCTGTGATATACACGCTTGGCAAAGGTTTCCAGTCACAAAAACACCTCTCAACCAGTTGTGCGTTCAGTTTACCAACTTGACTTTAGCTCCATGCACAGACAAAGCTCCATGCTTTGGTTTCTCACAGGACCCACACCTTCGCTGGGAATTATCTAACTCGATCTGTACTTGCCTAATACCTTGTGACTTTTCCATAACGATATCTGCCAAATATATTTCATGACCATTGCTTGCCCTTCTTTTTGTACGATCCCCTTGCACTCTCTATGCTGTTTCTTCGCCCTTCAAAATACTGCCTTGTATTTTCGTTACCAATTCTCACTTCATCAATTTAAAATACTCTCACTTTCCGAATTTAGATACAACTGCAAGTAATTTCTAACCAACTTAAACATACTGAATATGTAGGGTTAGTGATTATCAACCACCTGATGAGAAGCAGCGCTCCAAAAGCTCTTGCTTCCAATTAAAGCTGTTGGATTATAACTTGTTGTTGCGTGATTTTTAACTTTGAACATCCCAGTCCAACACCAGCATCTCCAAATTATGACGACCAACTGATATTTGCCAGATCCCGTCTCATGATAGCGATATTGATCAGATACTCAGTTGTGAGGGGGTCATAGAGGAGATTCTGTGGCTGCAGAACAGACACCAGGACGACATTTTGTCTCCCCTGTGCCAGGGTCAAGGATGTCTCTGAGCGAATGCCGAACATTCTGAAGAATGAGGGCAAACTGCAAAAGGTCATTGCGCACATCAGTGCAATTGAAAAATATGGAAAAATGTATGGGGTCCTGTCAAATGAGTATAGGGTCTTAGCTAAGAAGTTAAAAAGCAGCGACATAGGCCGTGATCTCCGGATTACTGCCGATGCCACATGCCAGTTACAATAGAAATAGAAAGATGGGTGATTGAGGAGCTGGTGTGGGAGCAGGGTTTTCAGTTCTTCGATCATTGGGACTCGTCTGGGATAGAAGTGAACTCTACGAGGGGGATAAACCAGAGGGGCACCAGCGTCCTGGTGGGGAGATTTGCTCGTGCTAGCTGAGAGTTTTGAAACTATTTTGTTGGGATTAGCGAGGGGGACTCCGAAAAAGTAAGGGATTATTGAGAGGTTAGGGGAAAATGCATTAACCATGCGGACGACATTTACACTTCTGGCTATCCAGGAGCACACTAGAGGGAAGGAAGTGAATTCAAAGTGCAGTTGCTTTAATGCCTAAGCCAAACTGGTAAGGTATTCGAGCTCAGAGCATGGATTGGGTCTGGAGACTGCAGTATCATTGACATAACAGAAACATGGCTGACAGCAGGGCAGGACATGTCACTAAATCTTTCAGGATACAGGAGCTACAGACGTGACAGAAGTACAAGTAAGTAAGGAGGGGTATTTCCCTTTTGGTCCGCGAGGACGTAATATCAGTGCTGAGAGAGGACACTGCAATCAAATGAGTTCATATGGTTAGAACTTAGAAAGAGCAAGGGGGTAGTCACACTATTGAGAGTAGATTGACCACCCCCAAATAGCCAGGGATACTGGATGAACAGATATGTCGAAAGACTGCAGTTACCTATCGGAATAATAGTGTGGTATTGGTGGGAGATATCAATTTCCCTTGGATTGACTTGATCTCGCAGAATGTAAAATGTCCAGATGGGGTGCAATGTGTCAAATGTGATCAAGAACGTTTTCTACATAGATGACCCTATTTGAACGGCTGCAGCACTGGACCTCGTCTTAGAAGCCCAGTTTGAGCAAGTGTCTGAAGTGACAGTCGGGGAGCACTTTGCGTCCAGTGACCATTACTGTCTTAGTTTTAACATAACGAAGGTAAAAGATAAGGACGGTCCACGGGTTATGGTGTTAAAATGGAACAGGGCCAATATGAGGTTATTAGGCAGTGTCTAGCAGAGATTTGGCGAGTCTCTTTGAAGGAAAAGGAAAGACTGGCTTTTAAAAGCGTGATATCAAGAATCGACGGCTGTATTCCCCTGTTAGAGTGAAAGGAATATCTGGCATGTTTAGGGCTCACTGGCTGACAAGAGATGTTGAGGCTCTGGTCAGGAAAAATATGGCACACATTGTATTTAAGCATCTCTACCTACGTAACCTCATGCAGTCTAGAAGCAACTATCAATCTATGTAGACCAGACACTCCTCCCTACTTGTGTAATCCTCTCAGGTCCTTGCACCACTCCTGATCTGTGGAAATCGCTCCAATAGCTATGATTCTCGTGATCAAGTACCGATAAGACTTACAACCTGTGTGAAATCCTGTCGTCGCTATCACCTGCCCTGTCAATGCAAGCTCCTCTAATCTCTCCATCCATCCGCATATCTCCAGAATAGTTTACAACTCTTGTATCCCTATCCGTGTAAATCTCACCGTCACCTATACCTCTTCCCGCTTTGGCTAAACTCGAGGAGGTTACTCATGCTCCCTTATCTGTGAAGCTATCTCTAAACAAAATTGCTGCCCTTATCTCCTGGAAATTCTTTCAGATACCACAGCCTCCATAACTAAACAGCCTCCAGAATCTAAGCCTTCCTATATCTATAAATACCTTCAGTTGCTACTACACTCCATATTTCTATTTGTTCTGCCAGTATATACAAACCACTTTATTTCTGTAATGTGCTCGCTTCACATAAAAACTACTGATTGTGTAAAACACCCCATCCCTCCAACATCCTTATGCCTGTAAACTGCTCCATTCCTCCCAATTGCCCATCTCCATGAACTCCAGTTTTCCCATATTTCTATAACGTCCTGTGGCTCTATAGACCTCCCTCCCTTTGAAACCACCTCCAATCCCCACAACATTCAAAGTCTGGGTCGTCAGCACCAGATCAGATCATTGCTATTTTTATTATTTCTGACACTCCTAGCAACCCTTCCAATGTGTGTCTTTTCCTTCAGATCCCATTCTCTCCAGCTTCACGAAACCTCTTCCTGCCATTTTAACTCTCCACATTTGTAACGTCGAGCAGTACGGTGCAGTGCAGGTTTTCCAACCCTCGACGTTGTCCCCATATTTTATCCTACTCTAGGATCAATCTAAACTACGTACTATACATGTTACTATAATCCAAGTGCCTATTCAAGAGTCGTTCAAATTACCCTAACATATCGGACTTTACTAGCACTGCAAGCAGTGCATTGTCCGCACCTGCCACTCCTTGTCAAGGGCTTATGCCCGAAACGTCGAATTTCCTATTCCTTGGATGCTGCCGAACCTGCTGTGCTTTAACCAGCAACACATTTTCAACTCCTTGTCAAGAACCGACCTGTGACTCCTCCCCTGAAGCTTCCTCCAATCAACTTATACGTATGCCCCATTGTGATGGCCATTACCGCCCTGAGAAAAAGTCTCTGTCTATTAATTATATTTATATGTCTTATCATCTTGTACATAACATTCAAGTCACCTCTCATGCTTCTTCGCTCCAATGAGAAAAGCCTACTTCCCTCAAAGTTTCATCGTGAGACCTGCCCTCCAGTCCAGGCAGCAGCCTGGTAAATCGCCTCTGGGCCTAATCTAATGCTTCCACATTCTTCACATAATGAGGCGACCAGAACTGAACACATCATTGCAAGTGTGGCTCTAACCATGACTTTATAGAGCTGCAGCATAACCTCGTGGATTTTAAACGCAATTCCCCTGCGAATGAAAACTAACTTACCATACGCCTTCTTAACAATCCGATGAATTTTGGTAGCAAACTTGAGGAATCTATGGACGTGGACTCCAAGGTCACTCTGTTCCTTCACAATGCCAAGAATTCTACATTTAATCCTGCAAAGGTTCCCTGCCGAATCCTTTGATCATAAACATTCCCTATCTTGCTAATTTTCTCCATCCCTACAACAATCATGAACTGTGAAACCTCTTCAAGTCTCTACAATACTTCTTAACTCTGTAACCTTCTTTATTAAAATGAACCCTCAAAATTACTGAAGCCACTTTTAGCCACTGAAATATTCCTAATACCTGCGAAATCGTCCGGTCCTGTTGCGTCTCCCGACATCTGCAACCTCCACCATCCTCCAGTGCACTTCTGGGGAATTTTTCAGAGGAAGAGTTACAGAGTCCAGATCATGTTTGTGTGGCAGTAAGAGCTGCAGAAACTGGAGAATGGTACATGTGCCAAGTGGATGTGGATCCTGCAGGACTTTAGAGATGGCATAAATCATATAAAATGCAGAAGGTGACCAAGGTAGCGTGATTATGGAACTTGAAGGATGTTACAATATGAATGACGGACGTTTTGTATTGTTCTATTGGACTGATCTTGATGACTTAGTTTTGGAGATGTTTACCAGAAAACGTTTGCACGGCTTTATATTCCCAGTCTGGGCGTCGTGAGTTCAGATGCGAATATATTTACTCATTATGTCTGTGTGCTTGATACTGACCTTGTGCTACCCTGTTGGAAAGCACTCTCCGTGCATCCACTGACCTCTTGATGTACAGAATTGACCAGAGCTCCCCTCATGAAAGTCTTCGGTTGTAATATTTTTTGTTTTTTTTTTCCATTACTTTGAAGAGGCAGTGTCGTGAGATGCAGAGTTGGGGAGTTACTATTTTGAAAGAATTAAACATTTATCATTGCCCCTGACCCACGCAATGGAGTTTCGTGGATTCCGTTGTTCTCTGCAGGCTATCATTCTGTTGATTGTATAAGTAGAGAATCTGAGTGCAGATGTTCTTTGCTTGGAAGAATGTGAATTTACTGGTTAATGTATGCTAGGACACAATATTTCTAGAAGATCTATAACCGTGTAAATACCTCAACTACCGGTTATTTCAGTAAGGCGTTCGACAACGTTCCCCATGGGAGAGCGATTAGCAAGATTAGATCTCATGGAATACAGGGAGAACTAACCATTTTTATACAGAACTTGCTCAAATGTATAAGACAGAGGGTGGTGGTGCAGGGTTATTTTTCAGGCTGGAGGTCTACGATCAGTGGAGTGCAAGTGGGATTGGTGTTGGGTCCTCGACTTTTTGTAATTGATCTAAATGATTTGGATGTGAGCGTAAGAGGTACAGTTTGCAGGTGACACCAAAATTAAAGGTGTAGTGAACCGGGAAGAGGGATACTACAGATTACAATAGGATCTTGACCAGATTGGCCAATGGGCTGAGATGTGGCAGATGGAGTTTAATTCAGACAAATGCGAGATGCTGCAGTTTGGGAAAGCAAATCTTAGCTCGGCTTATGCACAAAATAGTAAGGTCCGAGGGAGTATTGCTGAACAAAGAAGCCTTGGAGTGAAATTTCATAGCCTTGAAAGTGGAGTCGCAGGTAGATACGAAAGTGAAGAAGGAGTTTGGTCTGCTTTCCTTTATTCATCAGGGCATTGAGTACAGCAGTTGGTAGGTCATGTTGCGGCTGTACAAGACATTGCTTTGGAGTATTTCGTGCAATTCTGGTCTCCTTCCTGTCGGAAAGATGTTGTGAAACTTGAGAGGGTTCAGAAAAGACTTACAAGGATGTTGTCAGGGTTGGAGGATTTGAGCTATAGGGAGAGGCTGAACAGGCTGGAGCTGTTTTCCCTGGAGCGTCGGAGGCTGAGGGGTCACCCGTTAGACGTTTACAAAATTATGAGTGGCATGGATAGTGTAAATAGGCAAAGACTTTACCCTGGTGGCGCGGGGTCCAGAAGTAGAGGGCATAGGTTTAGGGTGAGAAGGGAAAGATATGAAAGAGACCTAATTGGCAACATTTTCACACAGAAAGGGGTACGGGTATGGAATGAACTGCCAGAGGAAGTGGTGGAGGCTGTTACAATTGCAACATTTAAGAGGATTTGGATAGGTAAATGAAGTGGAAGGGTTTGGAGGGATATGGGCTGGTTGCTGCCAAGTGGGAATAGATTGGGTTGGGCTATCTGGTCGGCACTGACTTTCTAAAGAATGGATAACGGAGAACGACAAATACATCCTTTCTCAAGTGAGGAGACAAAAACTGCACACAGTAATCCAGGTGTGGCTTTTCCAGCAACTTGTGTATTTGCAACATGACCTCTGTACTTTTAAATTTAATCTATTCACCAATGAAGGACAAGATTTCAGTTGTCTTCTAATCATTTGTTGTATGTCCAGACCAACCTTCTGTGATATGTGTACAAGAACCCAGGCGCCTCTGCACACCATCATGTTTTTACATTTTACCTTTCAAGTAATAAACCTTTGTACCGTTACTCCTACAAAAAAAAATGAAATGTACTAATGTTGGACTGGGGTAGACAAAGTTGAAAGTTACACAACACGAGATGATCATTCAAAGGTTTTATTTGGATCAACGAGCTTTCGAAGCGCAACCTAATGAAGGAGTAGCTCTGCAAATACTAGTACTTTCAAATAAACCTGATGGACTATAAATTGGTGTTGCGCGATTTTTAACTTTGTCCTTTCAAAATGTATAACGTCACAGTTATTAACGTTGTATTCCATCTGCCAGACCTATGTTTCTCTGCAAAGTTTCATAGTCCTCTGCATATTTTGCTCCGACACTCACTTTCGTGTCATCTGCAAACTTTGACACCCTACACGTCGTACCCAACTCCAAAACGTCCACATATACATTGTAAATAATTATGGCTCCAACAACGATCCCTGAGGCGCACCACGAGTCACGTGAATAGCATTTATACCCACTCCCTGCTTCCTGTCAGTCAACCAATCCTCTGTCCATCACAGTACTTCACCCATGAAGCCACATAGCCTTAACTTATGCAACAACCTCTTATACGACACCTTATCGAAGTCCTTGTGGAAATCGAGGTAGATCACATCCACTGCGTCCCCATTGTCCACCTCGCTCGTAATATCTTCATAGCATTCCAAAAGATTTGTTTCGCACGACCTGTATTTCATGAACCCATGCTGCATGCTGCGTCTGTCCAAAGGGACAATATATATCGAGATGCCCTGCTATTTTTTCCTTGACAGCAGACTCAAGCATGTTCCCGACGACAGAGGTTCAGGTAAACGGTCTATACTTCTCTATCTTTCGCCCACCTCCCTTTTTAAACAGAGGCTTCACATTTGTTGTTTTACAATCTGCTGGGACTTCCCCAGAGCCCAGCGAATTTTGGAAAAATACCGCCACTGCACGTGATATTTCTCCCATCATCTTTTTTTCGGAGCATGGAGTGCATTTTGTCAGGGCCAGGCGACTTCTCCATCTTCACCTCCACTTACTTGGCCAACACTACCGCTTGCATAATAATGATTTTTCCAGATTCTCACCTACCTTCTTCTCCTTGTCAAATACTGCTCATGTGAAGAGCGATACAAAATACCTGTTCAATTCCTCAGCCATTTTATCATGCCCTATAACTAAATGCCACTCCTCATCCTCGAAAGAACCAACATTTACTTTAGCCACTATTTTGCGTTTCCTATATTTGTATAAACATTTGCTAACTATCTTTCTCATCTGTGCTCGTGTATCTCGTGTTCTACCTTGATATTTTTATAGCTCTTTTCGTGGCTTTCTGTTGACCTTTGAAGTTTTGCCGATCTTCTGGCTTCATGCTGCTTTTTGGAAACTTTGTATGCCTTCTACTTCAATTTGATGCCGTTCCATATTTCCTAAAACACCATTGCAGATGAATACTTTTCTTACAATCGCTCCTTTTCATTGAAATATGCTTTTGCTTAGCACTTTGAAATGAAATGTTTGAATGTCCTCCACTGCTCGTCAACAGACCCACATTAAAATCTTTGTTTCCAGTCTACTTTCGCCAAGTCCTCCGTCATTCTATTGCAGTCTCCCTTGTTCAAGCAGTGACCTTTGGTACTGTATTTTATCTCCACACACTCCATCTGTATTCTAAATTGAACCATACTGTGATCACTCCTTCCAAGAAAATTTCCATCTAAGAGGTCATTACTTATTCCTGCCTCATTACGCTGGATCAGATCGAGGATAGCTTGCTCCCTTGTCGGTTACCTTATATACTGTTCTAGTAAACTATCACAGAAACACTCTACAAATTCCTCTTCAAGGCTACTCTGGCTGAGCAGGTTCAACCAATTTGCACTTAGCCTAAAATTCCCCATGGTCAATGCCATACTATTCATACAGGTAATAGCTATTTCTTTGTTCGTTCAAAACTGCAGACTGGTTATTAAGTTAAGATCACACAGGACCAGGGAGTGCTCACCAACTGAATTCAAAATTGGATTCTCGGCAGGAGATGGAGTGTGTTCACAGAGGCAAACTGCAGGCCTATAAACAACAATGTGTTGTGAGGTTCGGTGCTGGGTCCATATTGTGCATGCTTTTATATAAATGCTTTGTATGAGAGTACAGGAGTCATGTGCGTTACATTGAACTTGGTGGGAAAGTAGAGAGCGAAGTGGGTTATCTAAAAGTACAATGGGATCAACATTATTGCTAGTTCTGTGTTTAGGAATAACAGGTAGAGAAACGAACAATGTTGCATTTTGTTAAGAAAACCAGGGCAGAACCTGTACAATTAATATTCGTGCCCTGGATAGTGCTGTCAAACAGAGAAACCGAGGGAAGTAGGGAAACTTCTTTCAAACTTGCGTTGCAGGTCGACAGTTTGGTGAGGCAGATGCTTTCCTGCTGCATTCTTTGGTCAGAGTATTGAGAATCGCGGTTGATTTGTCATGTCCTGTCTGTACAAGACATCAGTGAATCAACCACAAAATAATTGTTGGTCATCCGGAATAAAAACTTAACTAGTTCATGTATGTCCTTTCGGGAAGGACATCTGACACTTTATCACATGTGATTCCAGACCCACAACAATGCGGCTGATTGACCAGCCTCCAGGAAATTAGCAGTGGGCAACGTATAGTGGTCCAACCAGTGACATCCTCAGCCTATGAATGCTCAAATAAAAATGCACACTTCCACCGCTACCGCTCCAAATCCTCCAACTGCAGCAAGTCGTTCTGCTTCTGTAACGTTCTTCAAGTCATTGCCACTCTTTGTCGCACACTTAACACATCCATCACTGTTAACTCTCCCTGTTCCTGCCATCTCATTCAACCCTGACAATGATTCCCCTTCCCACTGCTCTTACAGTGCTGGGAGACCTTTTTTGTGATCCCTTCAACAAATACATCCACATTTCTAAAGCATTGATTTCAGCCCAGTCGCTGCAATCTTTCAACTTCTGGTAGACCCGTCATTCCGGGAATTGACCGCGTGAACCTACACTGCGCTCCCCAAATAGTCAGAATGTCCTTCCTCAAATGTGGAGGAGAATACTTCATAGAATACTCCAGGTGTGGTCTCACTGGGCCCGGTATAGCTGAAGAAGGTCCAATTTGCTGCTATATTCAATTCCTCTTGTTATGAACGCCAGCATGCCATTAGCTTTCTGCACTATCTGCTGTACCAACATGTTTGCTTTCATCGACTGATGTACAAGAACGAGTGAAAAGTGAGGTCTGCAGATGCCGGAGATCAGAGCTGAAAATATGTTGCTGGTTAAAGCGCAGCAGGTCAGGCAGCATCCAAGGAACAGGAAATTCGACGTTTCGGGCATAAGCCTGATGAAGGGATTATGCCGAAACATCGAATTTCCTGTTCCTTGGATGCTGCCTGACCTGCTGCGCTTTAACCAGCAACACATTTTCAGCGCTGATGTACAAGAACACCTAGATCTCGTTGTACTCCCCCTTTACCTAACTTGACTCCATTTAGATAGTAATCTGCCTTCCTTTTCTTTCCTCCAAAGTGGCTAACCACACATTTATCCACATTAAACTGCATCTGCCAAATATCTGTCCTTTCACCTAGCACATTCAAGTCACCCTGTATTCTCATAATAGCCAGCTCCTCCCCAATAGCACCATAACTCCCTTTGTTCAACGGCAATACTGACATTTCCGATTCTCCCTTCTTGCTCTCAATTTGCAGATTAAAACTTATCATATTATGCACACTATCTCCTAATGGCACCTTTACTTTGAGATCCCTGGTCAAATCCGGTTTGTTGAATAAGACCAGATCCAGAATTGCCTTCCCCCTTTCTTGCTGAGGTGTCGTCTTTTTGTTGAATATTTCAAACAGTTCCTTCCAATGTTTTCCACTGGTCATTTGCAGCTAAGCCTGTCAGTCTGTTTACCCTGGTTACCTTGAAAACTTCTCCACTCAAACTCATGTAATCGGGTTTGTTTCTTATTGTTGGTGTGCTTACTGGTCATGATTAAACGCGTCATAATCTCTTTGAATTTTAAATTACTACAATTTCCTGCATGATCGTTCAGTGTGATAGCACTCGTGCACTTAGATGCATCGGGTAAAAAATGAGGTCTGCAGATGCTGGAGATCACAGTTGAAAATGTGTTGCTGGTTAAAGCACAGCAGGTCAGGCAGCATCCAAGGAATAGGAAATTCGACGTTTCGGGCATAAGCCCTTCATCAGGAATGATGAAGGGCTTATGCCCGAAACGTCGAATTTCCTATTCCTTGGATGCTGCCTGACCTGCTGTGCTTTAACCAGCAACACATTTTCAACACTTACATGCATCACTGAACGGTTGATCTGAAAGAGATACGTCCCAATACGTTTACACAACATGTTATTCAAAAAATACTGACAATAAATACATTATTCGAACTCCTCTTTGAATATTACTCTTGTCGATGTGCCTGTCCCAGATTCTACAAGGATTCAGTTATCTCAAATGTAACGCACTGGCTTTGTTACAAAATACAATGAATTCCTGTTTCATGAAACAATGTTAGTCAGCCGAAATAAAGTTCACCTGTATATGGTTTTAACACTTTGTATGCGGAATTTGCATTCAGCCGGATTCAACTGAATAATCTCATGCAGTGTGGAAACAGGCCCATCAAGTCCACACTGGCCCGCCAAAACGCAACCCACCCCTCCCCCTAACACTACGGGTAATTTAGCATGGTCAATTCACCTAACCTGCACATTTTTGGACTGTGGGAGAAAACCCACGCAGTCGCCTGAGAGAAAAATTGAACCGGCGTCTCTGGCGCTGTGAGGCAGCAGTGCTAACCACTGTGCCACCGTGCCGCCCAGAGTTGACTATCCATAACTGTCTGAGGTACTGACCCTGCCTTCGCAATCTTTCTGAGTCTCCAGAATTTTGTGTACAGTTGAATATCAAATTCTGATTTTGTTCATCCTGCAACCACATCTGTCTAATGCTGACATCTCATTTATGTCTTCGTCTATCTGCCATATTGAAGATACTTTGTCCTTTCTAGAAAAAGAACATTATAATTTACATATTCTCACAATTTCCTGTCACAAATCTATTCGTTGATAGCTGAAAATGTGTTGCTGGTTAAAGCGCAGCAGGTCAGGCAGCATCCAAGGAACAGGAAATTCGACGTTTCGGGCATAAGCAGTTGATACGCAGTTTTAGTTAGACTCTGTCCCTACCTGTTCCTTTCTACTTGTCTTCAATCACATCCCCAATGCTTTTTCCAATGGTTCACCTTTTGTCGTTGAATGTGGAAAGCTCCGTTCATCTGAACCCTGTCCCATGATCATCTCTGACATTTTAAAGAACTATCCATAAACCTACCTGCGTGATGGTCCAGCATACTAGTCACAGTAGAGGTATTTTTAATTCAATCGTG
The DNA here is from genome assembly GCF_020745735.1 of Hemiscyllium ocellatum. Classification (NCBI taxonomy): domain Eukaryota; kingdom Metazoa; phylum Chordata; class Chondrichthyes; order Orectolobiformes; family Hemiscylliidae; genus Hemiscyllium; species Hemiscyllium ocellatum. The sequence continues at coordinate 3,172,540 of NC_083451.1, read as the reverse complement.
TGATGTTGTTGTTTCTCACTCTTCAGTTTTTCTTGTCCTAGCTGCCCTTGAACTGACTGGGTTGCTAGACCATTTCAGACATCAGTTGAGTTTCGGACATATTGCTCTGGGTCTGGATAATATGCAAGCCAGACCAACTGCTTATAACAGATTTGCTTCACTGAAAATTATTAAGCTGGCGTTTATCCCTGGCTGAACAGTCTAATAAGAATAGCACTGGGCCATCGTCTGAACACTAATAACTTACTTATCCCTGACTAACGACACAATTGCACCACTAGTCAAGCGCCTTCTTCCTGACCATTGTTTGATCCTGATATGTTCCTGAACTCTGGCACTATCATTGAGTGTCTCTCCATGTCGTATCCTTCTCCATGTGCGTCTAATTTCCTCCGACTATACGTTTTGCTGCTACTCCAGATCCTGAGCCAACAGAATTCTCCATTCCAGAGATATGAGGCATTGCAGGCTAAGGTGTAGACTACGACTCTCCAGATCTCTCTGGGACTCAGTACCGTTTTCTAAGTGTAGCACTCACTGCGTCACTCTAAATTCAGATTCTGGCCTGTTTCCCTTTATCCAGTAGGCACCCGGACAGTGCCTGACTTAATTTACATCCCCTCAAATCTTCTCCTCTCCATTCATCTGCCCGAATATTTTTTTCATGTTGTTATAGTACTTGTTACCAACATTTCCTCTGGCAGTTCGTTCCAGATATGCACCATCCTCAGTGGAAGTTTTTGCCCCTCGGGTCCCCTTTTAAATATTTAATGTCTAACCTCATAATTATGCCTTTAGGTTTGGTTTCGCCTGCCCTTAGCTATTCACGTTATTTGTGCCCAGCACAGTTTTATACACCTTTATAAGATCATCCCATAGACTCCTATGTCCAAGGAAAATACTGAGGACACTGTTCCAAGTATCTGTCAAATCCGTGGGCGGCACGGTGGCACAGCAGTTAGCACTGCTGTCTCACAGCGCCTGACATCCAGGTTCAATTCTCGACTCAGGCGACTGACTGTATGGAGTTTGTACGTTCTCCCCGTGTCTGCGTGGGTTTCCGCCGGGTGCTCCGGTTTCCTCCCACAGTCACAAAGATGTGCGGGTCAGGTGAATTGGCCATGCTAAATTGCCTGTAGTGTTAGGTAAGGGGTAGATGTAGGGGCATGGGTGGTTTGCGCTTCGGCGTGGACTTATTGGGCCGAAGGGCCTGTTTCCACACCGTAAGTAATCTAATCTAATCCTATACTAAATGGTTTGACACATGAAGGCAATTGTCCCAAAATGCCGCTTTCTCCACCCTGTTCATGTGTGACGTCACTTCTAAGGATCAATGTAACTGCACCCATTCGTCTCTCAGCCCTTTGCCTTACCGATAACTGTGTTTGACCTCCTTGGTTTTTATTCGCAAAAACAAACACCTGATCTCAACCTCATCTTTCATCTTGGCCACTAGTCCAGTTGGTTAATATCCTCTCCGATAACTGTATTCACTGCCCATTATGACGTTAATTTCGGTGCACACAAACTTACTGAGAATGTTTCCTATATTCTCAACCGAACTGTTGATGTCAAAGATGCACGGCAGTGGACCCAACACCGATAACTATGGCACACTGCCAGTCACCGGCCACAGTTAATGGTAGAGAACTGTTTAGCGTTGTCAACTCAGACTTAGGGTTGCAGGTATACTTTTTTTTATAAATAAGCGTCTCAGACAGGCCGTTGGTGAAGCATGCATTTGTGATATTTCCTTCTTTGGTCAGACTTTGAGAGTTGGACAATGGATGTGATGTTGTGGCTGTACAATACATTGCTTAGGCCATCATAAAAGCATTGCTGATCATTGTTGAACTCATCGAGTTGAATTATGTCCTTTCACATTCTTGCCTGCTCTGCCTCAGATGTGACTCCACACCCACAACGATATGGCTGACCCTGAGCTGCCCTCTGGGCAAACAGCAGTGGAGCAACGAATACTTTAGGTCCCTACATCTGCAAACATCTCCAGTTGCAGCAAATCACACTGGCTTTGTAACATCGTTTATGCTCTGGTCACACTCTGTTACACTCTCTCTACTGCCACCATGTTCAACTCTCCCTGTTCGGATCATCTCATCAAACCCGAAAATGTAATCCTTCCCATCGTCCTTCTCCTGCTCGGAGATGCTTTGTAATTCTTTAAAACTTCCCTAAAGTATTCTCCCGCTTCAGAACTGTTAATATTTATTGGGGATCTTCTCAGCCTCATAATCCAATCTATCCTGAATGTAGGACAGGTGTGAATTTTTTGCTGAGTCTTTGCCTGTTTCACTGGAATGTCCTTTGCTGCCTGTTGTAAACCATTAGTTTAAAGTGTTTTCTACTGTTTGTAAAAGTCACACATATCAATATTTAACCTGTTTACCTTGGGCAGTTCGACTCTCCTACTCGTGTAATTGGCTATTGTGTATTTCTAGTTTTAGCTGGTCCGTTCTGTGATTCACTGTAAAACAGTATAATTCGTTTAAGTTTCACTTTATCACAATTTCCCTGAGGATCTTTCAATGCGACATTACTCATTCACTTAGTATCATCACACACGGACGATCTGCAACAGTTAATTCTCTAGCTATGTGCCATGTCTTTTTCAAAGAAACGTGAAAATAAAAATTTCTCTGAGCTCCTATCCACATTTCTTTCTTGCTAGTGTGATTGTCCCAGATTATACGAAGATCGAAGTCTCCCAAAATGATCACAATGCCTCTGTTAGGAAATTCCAATGAATTCCTCTTTAGTGCACTGATGAATAGCAAAGTGTTGTTCGCCGGCCTAAAACTGTTCTCCTGCTCGTGTTTTTGCAGTTCGTGCGCAGGTTGGATAGGCAAATGGAGGATAGTGGATAGGCATATGGAATGTAGTGGACGAGTGTAGGTTAGGCGGGCTTGGATCGGGGCTACATGGAGGGCCAAAGAGCCTGTACTGCGCTGTATGCTTCTATGTTCGATGTTCTATATAGAATTTGGAATCCGACTAATTCAGTTTCACAATCTGAGGCCAAATGCTTTCTCTGTGACACGTTTGTTCACCATTACACTCAGTGTCTCCCATCCTGCTATGCCATTCTTCCTGAGTCTCTACAAGGGTGTGTACTGTTGAATATAACGTTCTAACATATTTCACACTGTAGCCATGTGTCTCTAGTGACTAAATCTCAATTGTGTATGTCTCATACGTCCATTTACTTTATGCAGAGACTTTGCCCATTCCGAACATTAACATTACATTTGACTTTTTCACAATGTACTGTCACAAACCCATTCACTGTTGTACATTTTTAGCTAAATTCTGTCCATTCCTGTTCGTTTGTGTTTGTCTTTAGCCCCATCCCCATGCTGTTCTGTTGCTTTACATTTTCTATTTGGATTTGGAGAATTCCTTTCACCTGAACACTGTCCCTGCATCCTCTCTGTCAGTTCAAAGGTTTGTCCATAAACTTAACGACATGATTGGCCAAGACACTGGCATCAGGACAGTTCACTGTTATCCTGAGCAATAGGTTTTTAAACAAGTTTTTTAAAAATATTTTTTCGGCATGTGAATGTCTCTGACTGGTCAGCAATTCTTGCCAACCCTTCGATGCCCTTGCACTGAATCGCTGCTTTGGCCATTTCAGACAACAATTTAGCGTCAGCCCCATTGCTGTGAGTGTGAAGACACACTGTGACATCAACCCTTTTTACCCAGGGTAAGCATGGCAGATGTCCTTCCCTCAATACTTGAATGTATCAGTTGGACTTTTCTTAACATCAGCAATTATTGCATTCGCATTTATACATTGTTAAGTACATATTGCTTTAGGGGCATTTCATTCAAATTGAAAAATGATGGAATTCGAACATTAGCGGAATTTTTGGATAAATCATCTAGCACTAATATCAGTTGCCTGTGCACAGGTTTACCATCACTGATCTCTTATTACAGTGAAACAACGAAGCAAAACCCTTCCTCCAACCCAAACATTTGATTCTGAAATCTTCCTGAACTATCGTGATATCTCTGAATATCTCTCCATGTGGTATCCCTCACTGTGTGCATTCACCTGTTGCCTTTGTTAGCACACTGTGCAGCTGTTTCAGAAGCAGAGCAAACAGAGTTCTCCATTCCAGAGTGATGTGGAAGCACAGACCCGGGGGTAGAAACTATGTTTTTCCAGATCACTGTGGGAGTTAGTACAAATCTGCAATTGTCACTGTCACTCTGTTCACTGATTCTGTCCAATTTTCGGTCTGTCAAAGTTTGTCTGGAAGTTGCTGACTCAACAGACTTCCCCTCTGCCAGGTATCTCGTCCATCACTTTTCTATTCACTCATAGAATGAGGACGTCGCTGGCTAGGACAGCAGTTATTGTCGATCTCTAATTTCCAGACGGCATTTAAGAGAGAACCAAACGGCTTTGAGTTTGAAGTCGCACGGCGAACAGACCAGGTAAGGATAGCAATTTTGCTTCCCAGAAGGTCCTTCGTGAACCAGATGGGTATTTCCAACAATCGACAATAGATTCATGGTCGTTATTATACCCTTAATTCCAGATGTTTGTTGAATTTAACTTCCACCATCTACCATGACAATAATCGAACCTGGAAGCCCAGAACGTGATCTGGGTTTCTCGATCATCAGTCCAACGATAATACCACTAGTACATCACCTCCTCTGAACATCAATGAGCACTTATAACTTTGACGCAAGTTGGTCAGCCAGAGAGACAAAGGGCAGGGAGTTCTGGATCCTTCAATCAATGCTACAACGATGTAAGTTCACTCAAGTGCACAGAGCAGAGAGCACTGAGAGGGCTCCAAACTTCAGCTGACAACTGATATAGGTAGAGTGCTTGAGGAGGAGAACAAACCCCAGGCTCGATTGCCACCTCTACTTTCATTTATCTTGTACTAAGTCAGCGTTGGGAGTGTGCAGTTATCAATCAAGGCCGATACTGTTTTAGAGAGGCTCAGTATAATCGAGGTGAAAGCAAGCCTCCCACAAGAGGGTGGTACAGCTGCCAGGGACCTTCCTGTTCTGTGTTCAATTGTCCTCTCCATGTAACTGCCCATGTGTCTTTCATATGTTGTAATTGTATTTGTTTCTACCATGGACTCCGGCATTTCGTTCCATGTATGCACCATCCTCTGTGGAAAATGTTGGCACTCAGCTCCCTCTTTAAAACTTTATTCTTTCACCTCACGTTGATACCTTCTAGTGTTGGACTCGCTTAGCCTTTGTAATTCACCTTACTTATGGCCCACATGATTTTATAAATGTTTAGAATGTCAAGCTGTATCTTTCTGTGCACAAGGGAAATAATTAGGTCAATGATACAAAGATCTCGAAGTCATCTTCTCAATGCTCTGGCCATTGAAGTCAAGTGTTCCAAATGCCACTTTCGTCACCCTGTCCACCTGTGATGCCACTGTTGTCTGTTCGACAACAGTGCCAAGGGTCCTAACATTAACTACTTTAGTCCTCCTTGGTTTGTCTTAACAAAACCCAACCACGTGAATTGAACTTCATTTTTCATTTTTGATCCACTGACGCAGTTGATTAAGACCCCCTTCGCTAACCTTACTCACTGACCACGGTACCATTTTGTTATCCACAAACTTATGAACAATGAGTCCGACATTCTCAAAAAATCGTTTATGCAAATAATGCACAACAATGGACCCAACACCGATCTTTATGGTCACAGTCCTCCAGACTGAACAACAACAGTCTACAATCATCTTCTGTCTCCTTCTGTTAAACCAGTTTTTTTTTACCCATTTGGCTATCTCCTAGATCCCATGTGATCTAACCTTACTAATCAGTATATCATGCTAAACACTTTCAAAGGCCTTGCTGAAGTCAGTATAGGCAATGTGTCGTCACCTCGTCACCAAACTCAATCAAGTTTGTGAGGCATGACTTTGTACTCACAGAGCCGTGGCGATTACCCTTAACCAATCCTTGTCCTTCAAAATACATGCAACCCCTCTCTGACATTGTCGCTTCCACAGCTAGTCCACGAGTGACATCTGACGAATTGATGTTTCGTTCTTCAGCTTTCCATCGCAGCCCTACCTAAATACTGGAACAACACCACTTCATCTTTAAAGAATCATACATCAGGGAAACGGATCTTTCGGTTAATACCAAGAATAATTTAACACTAAACTCGTCCCATCTGCCTGTTCCTCGCCCATGTCCCTCTCAACCTTTCCTATTCATGTATTCATACAAGTATCTTTAAAACGTTGCATTTATATCCGCAATCACCACTTTTTCTGGAAGTTCATTCCAAACACATACAACCGTCAGTGTTACAATTTCACCCTCACAACATTTAAAGAAAAAGATCTATCTCCTCTAACCTGAAAAATGTGGCTACTCCTGTGGAATCTACAACATCGTGGTGAAAAGATAAATGTTAATAACTTTATTCATCTGTCTCAATATTCTATAAACTTCGATCAGGTCGCGTCTCCAACATCAATCTCTAATGAAGTAAACACGGTTTCAACTCGTGTGGACTGAATCTGCATCGTTGACCGTAATCTGTGTTGAAAGACAATGCACTTCCCTGGTCACAATGTGGGCTTAATCGACCTAATGTTCCTGACTCCTCTGTCACTGACCTCGCTTTATTTCTGGTGCAGACAGATACAGAAAACGAAATCATGCTCTATTCCTGATGAAGGGCTTTTGCCTGAAACCGCGAATTTCCTGCTCCACGCACGCAGCCTGATTTGCAGTGCTTTTCCAGCACTATTCTAATCTCGACTCTTTTTACCATGTGGTAAATTGTCCAGATAGCATTTCCATCAGGTTTCCCGGAGGGTTCCTCTCTGCAAGGCTCTTGCAGCCAAAATATTGATCTGGCGGTCCCAGCTCCGCTCTCACTTCAATCAAAGTCTATAACTATCCTTGTCTTTGTTATCTCCTTCCACCCCTACGACAATCCATAAAACTGTTATATACCTCAGGAGGCGCATGCCTTCCTATTTCCGCAAACTCCGCCGGATTCCACCGCCATCTTGATCTACGGCACTTGTTGCTCACTCTGAATTCTTTCCTAACTTTTTAACAAGGCAAATTAAATGACAGAACAATTAGTATGAACCAAGTTATGTACAGCTGTATTCTGGAGGTGTGACCGTAGTGTAACCAAGACTGGGAACTGGATAATGAAGGATTTACAACATTTATCCAGGAAGGATAAATAGGCCAACAAAGCGAATTAGCATTGTGTATAAAGGGTAGGATCAGTATAATTGTGATGCTAATCAATTTGCACACTGCTCCTTCCTGCCATCTTCCCTCATCACTGCATATTGATCCTATCATTAGTAACATTTAAAAACTTCAAAAAAAGACTGCAGGGATCAATCTGTACACTGCCTGCATTGGATGAATAATGTTTTTTTTTAAAAAAAAGAGACGTTGTTTTTATGCCCCGGAGACTATCGGACTCCAGATGCCTATCGAGCCACCTATTACAAATGTATGAGATTTCTGCCTCTACTCTGCTTGCATGCATGAATTCGAGATCCCAAACATACCCTGGGTGAAACAACAACTTTTCTCACCACTTCTCTAATATCTCATCCAATTATATTCTCCGCTGGTAACTGAGATCTCGAATTTGAACGAAAATGTTATCTAAAGCTCTATACATGTCCTTGACAACATTCGCACATTAATCAAGTCCCTGGGACATCCTCAGTTACAGCCATTTTTTCCAGCATCTCAGAATTTCAGCCTCGAAATATTCAGTCAGAACCTTGCTCCACATTAAACAAAGCTGCGTTGTTTGCAGTTCTTTCGTCCTCCTGCACTATCCCTCTTTGCAGTGAGGATTAGATAGTGATAGTCGGAATGCATCAGGCAGGGGATTTTCCCTGACTTCTTCTAACAGCCTTGCATATTATATGAGCTCATGTTAAGAGTGTGAATTTCCTTTACATTTCCCGTCTCCATAGGTTTCCAGTACCCAATATTGCATACCACATGTGGAACACCTCCCTGTTTTGGTACAGAGAGCTGGGCCGAAGTAATCTGATAATTTGGTCAAATGCCATTTTTGTACAGTTTCATGCTCATTAAATATCTTCCCTGTCTGTGTATCTTGCTCTCATCTGAGAGTACCCCGATGATTTTTTTTCCTTTCGATATAAGAACTGCCAATTGCCTGGATTCCCAGAATTGACCTGCCTTCCTTGGCAGCTGTCTTCTTTAAAATGTCTTTACATATTGGATTGTCAATCTGTTATTGCCCTGGACAAGGAAGAGGGGGTAATATTGGGGCCTCACTTTGTGAACAAGTCCCTGAATTTCTGGTGGACGTCATGGTGCAGAAGACGGATATTATTTTCTGTCAGGAATAGCAAGGGAGGCCATGATTCCAGACCACGTCAGATTGGTCCGATGTCGACGTTTGAGTCAGTATGTTGTCAGCCTTCAGGGTGAGGCCCCAGCAGTTTATTAAGGAGGTCAATGATCTTCTCCCCTAAAACATGGTAAGTATTTCCATCTTCACTTCGTCACACCACACCTAGCTTGCATGTATTTGTACTGTGGGAGGAAATTGGAACATCTGATGTAAACGCACATAGGCAGTGAACTGATGCTGGAACCGAACCCAGGACCCTGGACGAGTCACACCACTCACAAAAAGAGAGGGAGATTGGATGCTCAAGCCATATAGTGGATAGAGGGTCCTGGGATGAGGAGGTGGGTATCATGGACGCGAGGAGGTCTGGAAGTAGGGGACGATGTGGAGAAAGATGCGAATTCAGAGTTTAGACAAGCTGGAACGTCAGAGACAGTTTCATGGAAAGGAGGGACGTGGAAGAGGCAACTACTCAGATTGTCTCAATCTGAATGACAAAGAAGCTTCATGATCTCCTCAAAAGATTGGGAGATAATAAAGAAAAACACTTCAAAAGAATGTTCTGAGGATACGAGAGAGGCTCAGCAAGCTGTTTGTTTACCAGAAACCTGATCTAACTGTTTTTTAATTCCTTTATTAACACCAGGAATTTATTAATATCAACAGGAAAAGCTCACAGAGAACACAGATGTAGCCTGGATTGATTACAAGCAAAATCTTACTCCTGAAGTCAGATACAGATCACTCCAAAGAGGACTGTCATACATTAGAGACATTGAAAAAACTCATTGCAATACATTTAGTGAGAAGTAGATTTATGTTGTTGTTGTCCAGACCTTCTGGCAGAAAGGGAGGGCACGGTGACTCAGTGTTTAGCACTGCTGCATCACAGCGCTAGGGGCCCAGGTTCAATTTCTGCCTCAGGCGATTGCCTGTGTCGAGTTTGCATGTTCTTCCCGAGACTGCGTGCGTTTCCTTTGGGTTTTCCGGTTTCCTCCCATGATCCAAAGATCTACAAGCAAGGTGAATTGGCCATAGGAAATTGCCCATTGTGTTAGGTGCATTAGTCAAAAGGAAATGGTTCTTGGTGGGAAACTCATTGGGGGATCGGTGTGGACTTGCAGGGCCAAGAGCCAGTTTCCGTATTGTTGGGAAATTAATAAAAAAAGGGGATGTGTTCACAATACAAAATGGCACTGTCATTTCTCATGAACTCACTTGTGTTTCAGCTGACTGAATTTCACAAAGAATCCCTTCCGACACTCAGTGCAGCTGTACATCCTCTCTCCAGTGTGACATCATTGGTGTTTCAGTGAAATGGAAAGACCACTTGAACCCAGCCCCAGAGTGAGAGCACCTAAACTGCCTCTCGTCGCCATGAGCACATTGGCGGGGCATCGGTCGACAGATCTTTCTGTTACGATGCAGAGGTCGAATCCATCGACTAATTAAAACCAAAACACGCAGTAAGGCTTGCCTAAAATTGTGGGTGAGTGAAAGAAAATCCCTAATTCCCTTTGATTAAGACAAAATGACTATTTATTTTTCTACCTATAACAGTGAACACTACACATAAAGTATAAACAAATCTGAGCCCCCTTCTTCTTAGTTCATTCCTGTCTTCAACCAACTCCATTAAAATGCTCCTCCAATAGCACAATTATTAAATATTAAATCAGTTTCCTTGGCCAAAGTCCATGCAGTCTTTTATGTTGCCTTCCTTCTGCCGTCTTTACCCTGGGTCTTCTTACTTTTTATTTCTTTTAGATGAAATTTCTCCTTTTCACATACAGAGCCTCGTATTTTAGACCCCCAACATTATACCCTCTCATTCAGTCAATGCTGTCAATACAATCAATTCAAACCCAATTAGGTTCTGCAGTCCTGGGCATAATTTAATTGTTGTTAGTATATGTGGGGAATACTTTACTGCAGTGGGCTGGAGAGGCGTCTGTTCTGTGTAGACAAGGCTGAGATAAACAGATTTTTAATTCATAACGGCATGAAGGGTTTGGGGATAAATCATGAATGTGAAATTAAGGATTTTCAGATCAGACTTAACGGATTGAATTGCCAATCCTGCTCCTGTACCTTATGGTCTTAGGGAATACTAGAGTAATCGAGATGTACAGCATGGAAACAGATACTTCAGTCCAACCCGTCCATGCCGACCAGATGTTCCAAGCCAATTCATTAGCATGCCAGGCGAGTGCATAATGGATTAGAAGAGCAGGAGGCAAATATGTTTGGATAAAAAGTTTAGCTGCAAAATTGCATGAACTGAGGAGATAGGGTGAAAGATGAATTTCGGAGGAACTTGCCAGTTTTGTGAAGCATCAAGGTGCCATTCATCGAGGTGCCAGTGAAGCAATTAATGGTCGGGCGCCAGGTAAATGGGTGACATGTTAAAGGTGGACATAACCGTTAAAATGATTCTGGTGACTTTGGAACCATAGTGGCACAATGATTGACACTGATGCATCACAGCACCAGGAAACCAGGTTTGAAACCTGCATTGGGCCACCATTTGAAGCTTGGTCATTCTCCCGTCTGTCTGTATGCTCTCCTTCGCGTTGTTGGATTTTCCTCCCACAACTAAAACATGTATTGGTCAGGTGGAATGGATAGTCTGAACTGTGCACTGCAGTTTCCGGGGATGTGCAGGTTATGTATGTTAGCCACAAAAAGAAAAAAAAAAACGAATGCAGGCTTATGGGATGGGGTTGGGGATGGATTTCTATGAGATGCTGCTCAGTCAATGTAGATTGACTGCTTCTTTCTGCACCGGATTAGATTTGATTCGAGTATTTTTGGTATGAACCAGGCCAGATGCTGTCAAGACCTTTAAGAAAATATCCCAGACTGTAATATTTTTATGTGTTTAGGTGGATGTACAGTGGATATCCCATGAGTGATTCAGCTGTTAAAACCACTTAGCTTGAAACAATACGGAATTGTGTTAAGCATTTCAGTTGATTCACGAACAAAAGTAAGCAGAATTTCAAAATCCAACCAGGTCTATCGCTACTGAAAGAAGGAATGGTGCCAATTTCCTGAAACATACATAGAAACATCCCTTGGCCAAAGTAAATTCAAACGTAAGTTCTTACAGTTCGGCGAGTTTTCATAAAGACCTATCAGGCAAGGAAACATCTATCGAAGCATGCAATATCTTTTGTGCTGTAGCTGCTTCGTTTTTGCATTCCCTGCTAAAACTAAACCAAATTAGAAAGGAAACAATAACTTGGAAAACTGAACACTACCTTGCCATTGTTCAAAATAACCGTTTCCAGACATTTTGGAAATTTTGTCTTTATGACTCCTCTTGAAAAAGAAACCAAGGAGAGCATAACCTTGTTAAAGAGATAACATCGACCCACTCTATCACACCTAAATGGTGAAGGATAGCAGGTAGGTGACACAGCTAAGTGGCAGCTAACCAATCGATTAAATCAGGGTGGTGAGTGCCTAAAGCCTTCTTCGCAGGACTGGAGAATTGAAAACTAGATGGCAGAGGTTAAGATAATGGTGGAAAGATTGAAGAAGGACCTGAGCTGCAACTGCTTCGTACAGGGAGTAGTGCTTATATGGAATTGGCTGCAAGAAAAAAAAGTGGTTTTGACATGCACAATAGCAACAGTAAAAAAGGATAGGTGCATCGATGGGAAGGGTTTAGAGGATATGGACCAAACCTGGGAAGCTGGAACAGCTCAGTAATGAGATGGTTCGCATCGACCAGTTTGGGCTGAAGCGCCTGTTTCCATGGCCTCTTGTTCTCTCACTCTATGACCCTAGTTGTTCAGTGCACAACTTGCTGTTTGAGAATACTGAGGATTACAGACTCCAGGCAACTTTTGGTTAAACATGCCAGGAAATGTGTTTGCAGAATATCTGGGGATCTGCTGTGAATATTTCTGGGAGATCTTAGGCAAAATGTGCAAATATGTGAGGGAGACTTGATGAGATAAAAAGGAGACGGATTGGGTGACGTCAAGCTTTTACTGATTGTTACTATTTGTAGATAATATCAAAGCTCCCATGGATGTCCAACACCGACAAAAATAAAGGAAAATTTGGAACATTTCCAATTTCTGGTCGAGTTTCTAACAGTGCTGTTAATTTCGTGTCTTCAAACATATCTGGGGTAAGTTCATTGATGAAATCGTCTGCAAATGAACATTGAGTTATCGGACTGAATGCACGTCTTCCAGTTGCAGAGCTCTGATCATCTGTATTGTCTATTAAATACTTTAATAATTGACATGACTGGAAGTTTCACTGTTGTCTTGAGCTGCTCTCTGAACTTCGACTGAGTTGCCACGTAAATAAAGGTGTTTGTGCAGCAACTCACATTGCGCAGTGTGAAACCAATTTGTTGAAATATGAATAACGAATCAGTGTAACGTCTTCGATCTATTCCTGAAATGTTATAATAGAGGAATTCCAAAATATACGTGAACCAGAGTAGAATGAAGCAACCGGATATTGTGAATAGCAATATAATAGACTTCCTTCTGCTGTCCATCTCTGGATCCCTGGGATTGTCTCCTTTTCTCTGACCTCTCAGTCCCTCACGAACTCGACTGGATACTAAAATGTATCTGACCGTCAGACCATTGAGAAACAAGATTAAAGTGAATGCCAACAATGGGGTTAAAGTTGTGTCAAACCATTTAAATCCAATCCATGCAGGCTCAGTATAATAATTTGACTTAGTCACACAAAGGAAAGGCATGCTGTTGATTCTTAAGTAAGGCTTATATCTAAAATAGAAGGGAATATTTTTTAAACAAAGAAGAATGCCGATTGTTGCTAAAACCACAGCAGCAGTTTTATCAGTGCAATATTTACTTCTCAGCTTTTGGCAACAAATTGCAACACATCGATCAAAAGAGAAAGTGACAGTGAACCAGACAGAACAGTCAATGGTGACATGCGTCATAACAAAAATGGAGCGACATATGATAGTGAGGTCCAGGAATGAAAATGGAAAATAATAATATTTTACTCTCCTCAGTATGACTTCTGCGATAATGACCATAAGATCTGCTGCTGCCATGGCCACCAGGTAGCGCGTGGTGCATCGGGAAAGGCCACACTTGCCCCGTAAAAGTATTATGATGCCCATGAAATTAACTGTAAAAGAAAGAGAATGTGACTGGAAAGTATGGAGCGACTGTCAGGCCTAAATGTAATTTTCAAGAAAATAAGTTTAGACTTGGGTATGTGTTTTTCACATCTTAACATGAATACTACGGTTCCAAACTGATCAGTGATTAACGTATAGAAAGAAACAAGCAGCTTGAAAAAAAAAACTTGGTCAAAATCGAAAATACTGAATTCAGTCAAGGTAAATGTCAGATGGTGCAGGATAATCAAGGCAATGGAATACATGATGAAGAGTAAGAACCCTGGGTAACTCTGAGGATCAGAGGGACATTGGTGAGCATTTCCACCGGTTCCTTCGGTATCACGATTTTAGATAAAGTGGTTAAGAAGTCATATCGTTTACTCAATGTTATTAGCTCAGTGCAGGGCTTCCCAGTGGGGCACTTACGTTCGAAATGCACAACATGTTATAATATGCATTGATCAAATGCCCATTGTAGGAGGGATGTGATAATTCTGGAGAAGCTGCAAAGAAAATCTATCATAATGACGGTTCGTAAACGAGGACGTTTCAGTTACGAAGTGAGTTTGGGCAGACTGGAATTGTATTCCTTCGAGCAGATGAGATTGAGGTAAAATCGGCCTCAGAAAAGGTGAGTGGCTTAGATAGGAATAACAGGAAGAAACATATTAGTATAGGGTCAATCACCAGGGGATCTAGATATAAAGTAAAGGGCAAAATGTTTAAAGGAGGTATGAGGAAATACCTTTTCACTCAGACGGCGATGAGAATCTGGAAGTCACTGCTTTAAGAAAGCACAGTGGCTCGGTGGTGAGCGCAGTTAAATCACAGTGTCAGGGACCTGGTATTGATTCCATCCTCAGACGACTGTTTGAAGTTTGTATGTTCTCCCTGTGTCTGCGTGAGTTCCCTCCGTGTGATCCAGTTTCCTCCCCCAGCCAAAAGATGTGATGGTTATGTGAATTGGCCACACTAAATTGCCCATACTGGCAGAGATGTGCAGGCCCAGCTTATTAGCCATGGGGAATGCAGTATTGCAATGACAGGGTTGGGAGTAGTTCTGTGCGGAGTTGATGGGCCAAATAGCCACCTCCCACTCTGGACAGAATCATTTCTATTAAAGACAGTCGAGGAAAAGCCATCAAATCATTCAAGAATAATGAAACGGGCACTCACGATACCAAGGCATATAAGGCTGTGGGTCAAGCGCTCAAAAATGGTATTTGTACAGTTCAGAGTTGGCTTTCAACTGGCAAATGGGCCGCAGAGTCTTTTCCGAGCTCTGAATTTCTATGACTCTGTGATTGAGTTACCGAGGCACTGAAAGAAACTGGTTTACAGAATTGACAAGAACTGCATTTCTTGAGAGATCTTAAGAATCCAGAGGTGAAGGGAAACTGATCACACTTGATCCAAAGTGGCACCACTCTAGAAGGGATAGGAAATGACAATCACTTCTTTGTGCATCCTTGTGATAATGAATGTTCAAGTTTTCAAGAAAAGTAATGAAATATTGGCACCATTCACAATAGGTTTGAAAAATGGTAAAAGTAAAACACTTAGAACTATTGCTTATGAAAAAAAAACAATATTAACATGTGCATGCAATTATAATTAAGTGGAAAATAAGCCAATTTGAAAGTAACAATTTAAAATGGCAACAGAATAAAAGACAAATCACTGAAGACAAACAGAACTAGGGCGTGCCCGCTTCTCGGGCAGAAAGCATCATTGATTCACTGAAAAACTCATTAACCCATAGACGCCCGTTAGACAGAGGAAGATCTGAATCTGTTCACACACGCATCAATTCTGCATCAAAATATCTGTTGGAATGTCCCAAACAAAATGTTGAATGTTAAGAAATCTGCAGGTCCTGCGAATGATGAGGAAATATTGTGCAGAAAAATTGCTGTTCACTGAGAATAGTTTAAGAGAAAGAGCTCCTTCAAGAATAAGGCACGCCATTCAAAATATATGGAGCAAAAATACTGTGAAGTTGGAGGATGTGTGTTTTGCATGAATACAAAACTGAGACACACACACACAAAGACACGTGCAAAGAGCCAGCAGGAATATATGAGAAGAAACTAGAGAAGTGATGATAGAATTGGATGTTTTCAAGTTGGAAGAAGTACTGCTTTTGTCTCTTTACAATGTAATAGCTGTGATAGAAAAAATCAGAGAAGAATAAAGACGTAGGTACAGAATTTCTCCACAATGAAAGCACATTGCAAACAAAGGCACAAAATTGGGACTGAGAACCTGATGTTTGAACTGAAGCTTTCAAGCCCATCAAATAGAAGTTATGGTGTGACATAAGTGGTCAGTTTAAAAATGGAGGAGTTCGATTTAACAGTTCTTGAGGTGGTAGGAGGAAAATGTAATAATAAATGGAATCTCATCATGATTGGAACGGAATTCATCTCATTGATGCATTAAAAGAAAAACATTTTCCCACCAATAGGAAATAAAATGCTTTGCCGAATATTGTTTTTTTCAAAACAGCAAGGAAACTGAGTGACATGGAGTGAACAGTCAGCCTGTGCAATGACTTAAATGGAGACATGATATTTATCTTATCTCATGAGTGATGGTTTCTCTGCCTTGCATATGTACGGTGAGAGAAACACGTCATGACACACGGTGCGTTGGAGTGGTATTGTTGCATAGCTAGTGACATATATTCAACATTTCTCAACAAACAAAACTTTGAAGGAATACGTGAGCATTGGAGGGAGCCATAATCCATTTGCACTGAATAAACATTTCTGATTAACAGTATTCAAATTGACATATTCCCATTTCCAATGAACATCGCTCAAAATTCAACAAAACCCTCCAATTGTTAACTGACGAAACATGCAGTCTACAGCGAGAGATTTATTTGATGTTAAAGGAATGAATTGAAAGCTACTTTGAGCTGAAAATTATATCGTTATTTAAATGCAAAGTGAACGATAGTCATTCATCAAAAAATGTCCAACGATAAACAGAAAAGGAACCAATTTCAAAATGATTTGTCTCTTACCAGGAACTCCAACAACGGCAATGATCACATCACTTATTTTAGAAATAGTTGAAAATGACATATACATTTTAGGTAAGACAGGATATATAACTTTAAGCTGCTGGCAAACTCCCTGAAGCAAATGATTGAAGTGATCGTTCTGCAGACATCAATTTATATTCAACATGTTGTCCACAGGGACCCTGCTGCTGCAGCACATATTACTGACTCCAATGTTTTGAACAAATGGAATGCAACATAATCCCTGTACAATTGCATATTTCAGTCCTGAAGCAGAATTAGAAACCCCATGAAAATTTGCAATTCTCATCATTTTAATTACCAGTGTAACCTGATGTGGTTCAGAGATAGTCAACGATGGATCAACGGGTTTGTGGAATCATATTGCACCCATGCTGGTCAAAAAAGAACAGACACCTAAGGTTTCCAGTCTCCTTTTGCATCTCTTGACCCAGAGGACATTTAAATGTTTCTTCAATGTTTTCGGAATTCTGCCTCTGCCACACTTAAAGGCTCCATACCCTTCAACCCTTGCAGTTCAGGAACGTTTTGCTTCTTATCAACTCTTGTGCCAATCCCTTAAATGCATATCTCCTGCCATTGATTTCGTCATCAAGTAGCAATGTTTCTTCTTGTCTCTGCCCCTCATATCTTTGCATATCTCACTCATATCGTCTTACAACTATATCTGCTTTCAGGTAAACAAGCAGAATCTGTCCAACCTCTCTTCATTACTGAACTCTTCATCCCAGGACTGGCGAATATCGTCTGCTCACTGTCCAAGGTTGTCCTAAAATCTTTCCGTCTTTGTATTTTAATACACTTTGATAATTCATAGATTTAACAGTGAATAAACTGATGTTCTTCGGTGGAGTATTGTGTACAGCAAAGAGCACCATAATAAATGAAACGTGTGAATGTATTGAAGAGATTGCATAGCGATGTACTGGAATATATCGGATTTCAGAAATTTCAGCTGTGAGGATAAGTTGAAGAAGGTGGGCCAGTTCTCCCTGGAGAGAAGAACGTTGAGAGGAGATTTGACTGAGAGGGTCAAAATCACTCGTTGTCTGGGTTTGGTCACTTCAAACAATTTATGTATTAAACATACTTTATCCAAAAGCTCTTGTTGGTGAGGTGGACGAAGAGATGCGAAATTTGGTTTGCGTTCAGCTCGATTTGATTGACAAAGTAAACACTCACGCTCTCTCTATCTCTCTCTTTCTCTCTCTCTCTCTCTCTCTCCCCTCCCCCCCCCCCCCCCCCCCCCCCCCCCCGTCTCTGGAACTGTTCTGAGTCTTCACTGAGAGGTTCTCTGTTTCTGCCCCTTGCCATAACCATGCAGTTTGTTCCGTGTCGATTGGTCAATGGGCTCATCAGTCCGTTTCCTATCATCCAATGGGGTCGCATCAACATGATTCGCTGTTGCCATGCTGGGCGGTGTAACGTGCGCATACTGAGACAGCCAAGATACAAAATGTCTGATTAACACTTTTCGAGTTCACAACCCTCAGCCTGGTTGTAACTTTTTTCCTCTTTGATCTTATTTTCTGCTATTCTTTATAGCTGATATATTTTTTAAATTTATATTACAGAATTTTCTATGAGGCATGATTTATCTGGCTGTGGATTGATTTAGAACGTCGAATTTAGCTTCATTATCTTCTCATCATCTCACAAGTCATGTCAGTTCTTCACCAAGCAAATCATTGACCCGAATTCGGAATATATCATCATCCGTCAGTGTCGTTCAGACAGAATCCTGAAATTCAGTCCCTGAAAGCATTGTGACTTTATCTACAGCATATGAAATGCATCGATTCAAGGAGGCAGTTTAACATCAAGTTCTCAAGACACCTTGTGAAAGGAAAGAAAAGTGCTGATTTAATCCAGTGCACGACTGAACAAAAAGAAATGCTGTCCGAGCTATTACTTTCACAATAAGTAGATTGATAAACATCTACTTCCTCCCTGCATGTGACGCTCATTGTGAACAACTGAGGTGGCACTCCAGCAGCTATGTGCTCCCAACTAATAATGGCACACTAATCCCGACTGTCTGGCAAGTGTACATTAACCAATTCTCGATCAATATAAATATAACAATACCGTGAGCTCCTAACTTCTATCCCAAACTCTAGCCAAATGCCCTCTGCGATCTGAACACCCGACATCACCACTTCATCAAATGTACTTGTTATTTCCCCGAAGATCTCCTGCAATTTTTTTTTTAGATTAGATTACTTACAGTGTGGAAACAGGCCCTTCGGCCCAACAAGTCCACACCGACCCGCCGAAGCGCAACCCACCCCTACCCCTACCCCTTACACTATGGGCAATTTAGCATGGCCAATTCACCTGACCCGCACATCTTTGGACTGTGGGAGGAAACCGGACTTATTGGAGAATGGGAAAGGCGAATAGGAGGAGTCAGACATCAGCTTGCCGTGGTCTCAATTTTGAAAGTAGGAAATCTGGAAAGAGTTTGTAATGGAGGAGCTGAGGACTGTGAAGTGACAAGATCGGGAGTCAGACAAATTGTTGCAGAGGAAAACGTTAGGGACCAGGGAAATAGGAGAATACAGGTTAAAGCTAGTGACAAGCTTTGTGTTGAGCTATTGCAGGGTGTCACTGAGAGCATGCAGTATGGTAATCTAGGAAGAGGAGTGAGAGGGCTCAGAGACCATGACATTTGAGATGTCTTCACATTTGGGTAAACAGGAACCGTATAACAATAGGCAGCATTAGTTTGAATGGGCATGTATATCAAAATGTGATTGATTTGTTTAGAGAAAATGGCAAAGTTGATTGATGAGGCTAGGGTGGCAGATGTTGTCTCCATGGCCTTTTGCAAGGCTTTCAACAAGGCACTCCATGTCAAGCTGATATAAATGATGAAGTGACATGGAATCAGTGGCAACCTGGTAAATCGAATGTGAAAGCATTAAATATCTCCACCTGGGCCCAGGGATCTACAGTCAGGCCTCATAAAACTGCCTGGCATCCACCTCATCAAATCTGGGGATTTCTGCACGTTTATGTCTCCCGCCTCGTCCTCATTAATCATTGCATTCTCTCAAACCTGACCATTTGTTTCAAATTCTCAGGTGCAATGTCTTCCTCAATTTTGAATGCGGATGGGAAGCAATCATTGAAACCCTTACCCACATCCTTTGGCTTCCAGCACTGATCACCTCTTTATCTCTAATAAGCCCCATTCGTTCCCTGGTAATGCTTTCGTTACATGGGAATTTATAAATGCAATGCGGGGTTTGCATGATCTTATCTGCCAGAGATAATTCGCAGCGCCGTTTTGACCTCCTGATACCTTTAATAAGCATATGTACTCATTCTCTATAATCATGAAGTGTCTCCCGCGTGTTTGATGACTAATATCAAAATGGTAACTCCACCGTTTTCTTTGACAAATATCTTCAGATAAACTGACGGTTGCAGATGCTGGAAATCAGAGTCGAGGGCGGAGTGCTGGAAAATGCAGCATCTGGGGAGCAGGGGCTTTTACGTTTCACCCATAAGGCCTTAACAGGAATAAGGCTTGTGAGCGGGGGAGGGGGATGAGCAATCAATGGCTTGGAGTGGAGCTGGGGCGGGGGGGGGGAAGGTCACTGAGAATGCAATGGGTAGACAAAAATGGGGAGAAGATGTAAGGTGAGAGAGGAGTACATCAGATAGATGGGAAAGATGATAAACAAGATCATGAGAGCGATGATGAGTTGAAGGCCCGGAACTTTGATAAGGTGGGGGGAAGAGAAATGAAGAAATTGGTGAAGTGCACATCAATCCCGCGTGGTCGCAGGGTCCAAAGTGGGATGGTGAGGTGTTCTTCTTCCAGATATTGGATGATCAGAGTTTGGCGATGGAGAAGACTCATGACGTGCTCGAGTGGGAGGGGGAGTTCAAGTATTCAGCCACGTGGCAGTGGGTTTGGTTGGTGTGGGTATCCCACTGACATTCTGTGAAACCGTATGCAAGTTCATGTCCGGTCTCCCCAATGTAGAAAAGAACACACCTGATGCAACGGTAGAAAGCATTGGTAGAAATACAAGTAAAATTCTTTCTAAGGTGGAGCGATCCTTTGGGGCGTGAAGAAAGAGGTGCCAGCATAGGTTTGCTCTTTTTATGGTGGCAGGAAAGATGCCGGGAGTGGGGTTTGGGCTGGTGAGGGGCGTGGATCTGACAAGGGAGTCGTGGATGAAATGATCTCCCCGAAACTGATACGGGGGGAGAGGGAAACATATCCATCATGGTGTGGTCTGTTTCAGGTTGTGTAAACTGCGGAGGAGCATCCAATCTTCCGACTTGAGATCATCCAACCACATAGAATTAACGTGGATTTCAACAGTATTCTCATTTCCCTTCCCCACCACCTTATCACTGACCCATTTTACTCAGCACCATCCTCTTAACTTGATCATCGTCATTCCCAACTATCCACTCTACTCTCCGCTCTCACCTGAACCTTCTCCCCCACCTTTATCTGTCATTTTGCATTCTAAGCGACTTTCTCCTCAATTCCAACCCATCCCCTCCTATTTATCACTCAGCCACCGAGCCCAGAAGCATCCTTCCTGATTAAGGGCATCAGAGCGAACCGCCCATTCTCTTGGCTGCTGTGTGACCTGCAATGATTTCCCAGGACCGCACACTCGTTTCAGAAAATCTTGACAAGCAAAGCAACCTGTGTTTGTCGACATTGCCCTTCATTCAGAGGAAGCATTATGCCCTGAATTGTCACGGTGTTAACTTTTAAAAGATTGTGTTGATGGAACAGCAGAGGCAGTCAGGCAGAGTCTGAGGAACAGGAGGATCGATGCTTGGAGCATCAGCTCTTCATCTGGAACAGCTGAAGCTCGAAACGTCGATTCTCCTGCTACTCGGATGCTGCCTGACCGGCTGTGCTTTGCCAGCGCCACAATCTTCTACTCTGATCTCCAGATCCGCCGTGCTCACTTTCTCCTTCTTTTAAATGCTGACGACTTTGCAAAAGTGGACTTATAGTAAAGCAGTGGCTCCCAGTCCGTTTGTCAGATCCTCTATAATGGTATTGAAATTTGCCTTCCCACAAATTATACACTTCTAAATTAATCAACACTCTACGGAAAGAAGGGGACTGCTTGAAACAGACGCTTGCAGTCTGGCAATGCAAAATCATATCGGTGCTTTACGGGGGAGGGGGTAATGCGGATGTATCAGAAGAGAGTCGGCCCTTTGGATACAAATAACTCGAACACGCCTGTTTACTTGTCGCCCTGTTTCATGGGAGTGCAGAGTGGGGACAGTCTGCTTCCGGGGGTGTCTCAGCATCTCAACAAAACTGTTCACTTTCATATTCGCAATAACAACAACGCTGAAGGAGCAAAGAAACGATACCATAAATTTTGAAAATAATTGTAAAAGTCAAACAATCACAATAAAATATTTGTGAACAGACAGAAAGAACCCCGAGTGAGATAGAAATGACAGAATGTGCAAATGCACATGAGGTAAAATGAGAAAGAAATAGGAAAAAGGCAACATTTAGAGTTCTTTCCTTCAATATGTGCAATATTCAAAGCAAAATGGATGATTCAACAGCACAGGTTAATAGATAGACCATATATCCTTTATAACGGGGCAAGAAGAACAAAACTGGTAAATGAATTTTCTTCTTTGACTTCTTGGAGCGGTAAAATAGGAAGAAAATGTTATTGGGCAGTTTCGGAGCACAGAATGGACGACGTAGATTAGCCCGAAATGATCTTGGATGGGAAGATGCAGAAACCATATAGGTGGAGATAAGGAATAACGAGGGGATGATGACATTGCTAGTCGTGATATAAAGTTGTCATCACGGCATTTATATGGTAGACGAGAGTTAAATCAGTAGATGCTGCAGGCATGTAACGAAATTTTGGGTAACGTTAATGTTTATGTTGATTAGGAAAAACAGATTGCCGATCATAGTCTCAAGGAAAAGCTTGTAGAGTATATTTGAGATATTTTCTCAGAATAGCGTGCTACGATTACAGCCAGGGATCAAACTACATTGGACCTGTTGATACGTAATAAGGCAGGTTTAAGAATGATCGAACACTGAAAGGTCTCCTTGGTAACAATGTGAATAACATTGTAAATCAATGATAATTGGAAAAAAGGCAGAAAAGAAAATTTGAGAATGATTAGAAACCAAGATCTAGTTAAATGGTGAAGCAGAAACAATTGGCTGGATGGCCTGCTACTGCACTTGTGTCTTCCAGTGACAAATTTCTTCCACAGTCTGCACTGGTCCAGTCTCATCATCTGCCATATATCATTCTCTGTCCTCGCCAGCAATATCCACCAGTTTCTCCACAACGTTTATGAAGTGTAAATCTACGTCGTCCATTCTGTGCTCCAATACTGCCCAACAACATTTTCTTCCTGTTTTCTTGTCCTGGCAAAGTGCATCTGCTTGTGTCATCAACTCTGTAGTTCGTGGCCTCCCAAGTCGTACCTCCCTCCCTTTGTCTGCAGGGATCTCCGTGACACATACAAGCCTCTTAGCCCCACGTTTCTTCCAGGCATACATGCAAGGCAACTCCATCAATGTTTTGGTCTAAAGTGCCATGTAATGCTCAGGCTAATTGCGTATTCATTTTTCGGGGATAGCTGTTATCTACCAAATGTGCATGCTGACAGCATGTGACACTGACACTCAAACTGACAGATCATTGATTCCACTTCCCACACTACATCGAGACTCGGCCAGTGAGCGTTATTCACCACATTTGCTGCCTCCTGCTTGCCCAACTTGGTCGTGTTTATGCTACCTGCAAGAAGGAACGTATTTTTGAGGGCCTGCAGCAGAACATGTGAAGAGGCATTGCTCAGTCATGGCACTGGATTGCTTTGGCAGTCTCCTCAAATGACAAGGCTATCGCAAACGGTTTACATTATTTTTTTAACTGGCAGCTGTTTAGCAGATGCTGCTTTGTCAGCTGATGCCAGGTTTCGACAATAAAAATTTTCTCGCCTCGAAATCACATGTTTCAAGTCTGCACCACTATCAGTTAGAATTTCAGGATATCCAAGTAAGAAAGTGCAAAAAGCAAGAAAGCCCAATAGTGTACATATCTGGTTATGACATTGGGATTGATGCACATGATAAATTCAGGTCAGTTTGCTTGTATGTATATTTTAATGTTTCAGTCAGTGTCAATGTGTGCAGTGTGTTGCATGAGCTTGTTAATGTTTACGTATTTAATATTTAACATTACTGTGTTTACGTTTCCCTTTTGTTATCGCCAGGCTGTTTTCCAATTGTATTATCATTCATCGTGTGTTTCTGTGAGCTTTTTTATAAACTGCCCCTACTCATGTTTGTACGTGAATCGGGAGATGGGGGCAAGTTCTTTTTGTTCATCTAATAAGGTTTTTATTGCGTATGTCTAAGTCTGCAGATGTTTAACAAGACTGCATGACTGTGTAAAGGTTAACTCAATGTCCATTGACGTTTGGTCACATTCGAAGTAGTCATTGGCCATTTTATTTCAAATTTTAATTTGAGGAAATTCAGAACAACTTTTTTTGCTGGGTAGTCCAGTCACACAAAACTCTCAAAGGAGTTTCGTTGAATTTCTCATTTCACACAAATGCCCATTCCTCCATTCGAATAGCTCGTCTTCATTTAGGAATTTGGTCTGCTTCATTATTATAGCAAATGAACCTTCAGCCATGTTAAACAAATCTTCTGGAGTTTTTTGACGATATAAAAATCAGTGTTCATAAAGGGAGCATGGTGAGTTTATCCTGTTTGATTTTCCAGTAGACCTTTGATTAGGAATGGCATTAAGTGAAAGTGCATTTGATAGAAGCACATCATATTTGGGTAATGTATGTGCAGGGAATAACTAAAGGTAAAACAGATCATAAATAGCAGAGCTGAAAACAGAAACCACTGGAGAATCTCTGCTGGCCTGGCAGCATTTCAGTCAAGACAGCAATATGACTTCTCCTCAGACCGAATTTGGTTGCAAGAAAGAGATTCAAACTGGACTCAAAGTGTTCACTCTGTTTCTTTGCCCGAGATGTTGTCAGACATTCTGAGATTCTTCAGCGAATTCCATTTTTAGCATGGAGTGTGTTGACACACTGAAGACAGAGAACCTTAACCTGTACCCTCGTTGGAGCATTGTACACAGTTGCCAAATACATGGAGGAGAATGCAAAGGCAAATTAATAGATTGATTCCGGGTCGAAGAAATGTCAGTTATAAAGATCGATTAAACAAGTTGGGACTGTTCTCCTTGGAGAGATGAAGAGTGAGATGGGATCTGATTGAGTTTTCAAAATCATGAGTGGTTTTGAAAGAGCAGATAGGGACAAATTGTTTATGTTTGATATTCATTCAGGCAAGTTGATGGTGCCGTGATATATTCACTGGGCTACCAATCCAAAAATTCAACGGATGTTCTGCCGATTCATGTTTGAATCCCAACACAGCAGATGGCGAAATTTGACCTCAATAAAATATGTGGAATTCAGATTCTGTTGATGACGATGAAACTGTTGTGATTTCTGCAAATTTCCGTAAATATTTGCATTCTCTCCTTCAACAGAAAGGAAATGTGTCATCCTTTCCTATTCGGGCGTACATGTCATTTAATTTAGAAAGCCATCACGTGTTGATGCAGTTTTGGTGATGCATTTTGCTTTTTTGATAAGATGTAAGCTCAGCCAACTTACCACACCAACCATGAATGATAGTGAACAATCCAACAACTCACTGGAGGAGGAGGTTTCTCAAATCTCCCCATCCTCACATGGTGCAAAGGATAAGGCAGAAGCATTTGCACAACTCTTCATTCAGAAGTGACGGTTGGATGATGCATCTGAGCCTCATCCAGTAAAGTGTACATCTCAGACGTCAGTCTTCAGCCAATTGGATTCACACCACATGATATCAATAAAGGGTTTGAGGCACTGCATGCTGATGGGCCCAAACAATATTCGGGAAATGATGCTGATGACGTGGTTGATTAATTAAACGTTCAATTGGGGGGCATAGTGGCACACTGCTGCCTCACAGCGCCTGAGACCCGGGTTCAATTCCCGCCTCAGGTGACTGACTGTGTGGAGTTTGCAAATTTTCCCCGTGTCTGCGTGGGATTCCTCCAGGTGCTCCGGTTTCCTCTCACAGCCCAAAGATGTGCAGGTTAGGTGAATTGGCCATGATAATTTGCCCGTAGTGTTAGGCAAAGTGGTAAATGTAGGGGAATGGGTGGGTTGTGCTTCAGCGGGTCGGTGCGGACTTGTTAGGCCGGAGGGTCTGTTTCCACACTGCAAGTAATCTAATCTAATCTTAATTATGGATAGTCATCACGGCTATGTCAGAGGCAGGCTATACTGAACAAATATGTTAGAAGTATTTGAAAATGTGATCGAGTGTGTGGATAAGGAAAAACTTGTTGATGCGGTTTATATGGATTTTACCAAACCTTTTGAAACTGTCTCACATGGTAGACTGACTAAGAAGGTTAAAACAGATGCAATTCAGAGAAATGTGGCAAGGTGGAACAGTAATAGGACACAAACGGTAATGGTAGAAGACTGTGTGACTGGAGGCTGGTGCCCAGCGGTGTCCTACATGCATCAGAACTGAGATCCTCATGATTTGTTACATGTATATATGATACAGATGAAAATGGCTGTTGGGTGCGGGGAGTGGAGGGGGCGAATATAAAGCCGACTTGCAGACAACAGCAAATAATACTTCATTCAAAACAGCATCATCCAAGGAAAGTGTAAATAAAAAAATCATTAAAAGGTTTCTAAAGCAATTATGTATTTTAGTTTCGTGTATCAAAACTGCACACAGTGTATCGAATGAGTTCTTCAAAGAACCTGTGCAGATGCAGGAAAACATTCCTACGATTAAATTCAATGTCCTTTGCCAGGAACGAGAATAATTAGACTTCCCAACCAATCTCTTGCTAAATCTGAGGTATGTGGTTTATGTACCAGGAATATGGAAACCATCTCGATTTCTGCAATTCGCTCCCCCTTGTCACCCCCCGCCACCACCCCCCACCCCCCGCCATTTAAATTGGTCAATGTTGTTTTATTCTTTCTGGCAAAATATACAAGTCACGTTATGGTATTTCTGCTGATGATATTGACATTAACGTTCCTTAACTATTAGTACATTACACACTAACTACCTCAATTTGGCGATTTATTGCATGTACATCTTGAAGCACGAGCTAATTGATGTTCAATCCATTCATTGCCCTCATCCTGATTTTTTTCTCTAATCTCCATTTCCTGTTAGCAACATTATCCCTGTTCACGTGTAGCAGCTCAGGTGGTTTGAATGGTCTCCTTTTGTGCTGTGTAATGCACTCTACAAGCTGAATTACTTCATTCTCTATTTCCATATAATTCTTTCGAGGGGAAGAGTTGTCTACTGTCATCGTATTTTAACGATCCTGACTGAATGAGGTCTCTGTCTCTCTGTAACAGTATTGATGGGTGGTTTCAGACAACAAATTATGGAATAGTCCAACAGTAAGTCATTCAGTTGCACCATTCAGAATGTTCATTGCTGATCCGATTGTGCCTGACCAAACATATCCTGTCTCTTCCTAATTGACATTTACTCTCTTGTCCAGCAACGTTCTGTCGACCTCAGCTTTGAATATCTTCAATTACAGAATCTTGACTGCTTCCTGAGGAAATGGACACTACTGATAGTACAACAGTAAAAATGAGGGGTCGTGCCTTATTTCCATGTGGGGCCCGTTATTTTGCAATCGCATATCGGATCGCCACCGATTTTGAGACGAAATGACACCAAAATTAAGAATGGAAATAAACATTCAGCTTTCCAAATCTGTTCCATATTAGCACTGACTCTTAACAGTCAAGTATGTATCAAACTTCTCCTCCACTGTTCTCTTGGCAAAAGAATAACAGAAAACGTAACACCGTAGGAGTATGAGAAAGGAGCAGAATATGGCCATTCATCCCATTGAATCTGATATACCGTTCAATAACGGTTTTTATATCTGTCAAAATAATTCACGTGCCATCACCATGTAACCCGTTATCCATTTATTAATTAAAACCCTGTCTATTTGAGTCTCAATGAGACTAGCGTCTGTGTTGCTGTTTGTCTCCAAGTATGCATATGCATATGGCTGTGTGCGCGTTTGCCCAGGTGCTTTATTTCAGTCTGTCTGTTTCTATCTGTCTTTGTGTTTATTTATGAGTGTGCATGTCTCTGTGTGCCTCTCTGTGTGTGTACTACGTATGTTAACATTTTGGGGTCTTTACTTATGTTTCATTGCACTGTTGTGTCTGCATTTCTTAGCTTTGAGTCACAGAGTCATAGAGTCATGGAGGTGTACAGCATGGAAACAGACCCTTCGGTCCAACCCGTCCATGCCGACCATATATCCCAACACAATCTAATCCCACCTGCCAGCACCCGACCCATTTACAAACAAACCCATCCTATTCATATATACATACAAATGTCTCGTAAATGTTGCAGTTATTCCAGCCTCCATCACTTCCTCTGGCAGCTCATTCCATACACATACCACCCACTGCGTGACAAAGTTGCCCCTTTGGTCTCTTTTATATCTTTCCCCTCTCACCATAAACATATGACGTCTAGTTCTGGACTCATCGACCCCAGGGAGAAAATACTTTGTCTATTCATCCTATCCATGCCACTCGTAATTTTGTAAACTTCTATCAGGTCATCCCTCAGCCTCCGACGCTCCAAGGAAAACAGCCCCATCCTAGTCAGCCTCTCCCTGTAGCTCAAATAGTCCACACCTGGCAACATCCTTGTAAATTCTTTCTGAACCCTTTCAAGTTTCACAGCATCTTTCAGATACGAAGCGGACCAGAATTGCATGCAATATTTCAACAGTGGCCTATCCAATGTCCTGTACAGCCTCAACATGACCTCCCAACTCCTGTGCTCAATACTCTGACCAATAAAGGAAAGCATACCAAACGCTGTCTTCACTATCCTATCTACCTGCGACTCCACTTTCAAGGAGCTTTGAACCTGCACTCCAAGATCTCTTTGTTCAGCAACACTGCCGAGGACATTTCCATTAAGTGTATAAGTCCTGCTAAGATTTGCTTTCCCAAAATGCAGCACCTCGCATTTATCTAAATTAAACTCCATATGCTTCTTCTCAGCCCATTGGCCCATCTGGTCCAGATCCTGCTGTAATTTGAAGTAACCCTCTTCGCCTTCCACTACACCTCCACTTTTGGTGTCATCTGCAAACTTACTAACTGTACCTCTTATGCTCGCATTAAAATCATTTATGTAAATGACAAAAAGTAGAGGACACAGCACCGATCCTTGTGTCACTGCACTGGTCACAGGCCTCCAGTCTGAAAAACAACCCTACACCACCACCATCTGTCTTCTACCTTTGAGCCAGTTCTGTATCCATAAGGCTAATTCTCCCATTATTGCATGAGATCTGACCTTGCTAATCAATCTCCCATGGGGAACCATGTTGGATGCCTTACTGAGGTCCATATCGATCACATCTACTGCTCTGCCCTCATCAATCTTCTTTGTTACTTCTTCAAAAAACGCAATCAAGTTTGTGAGACATGATTTTCCACGCATAAAGCTATGTCGACTATCCCGAATCAGTCTTTGCCTTTCCAAATACATGTACATCCTGTACCTAAAGATTCCCTCCAGCAATTTGCCCACCACCAAGGTCAGATTCACCGGGCTATGCTTCACTGGTTTGTCTTTACCGCCCTTGTTAAACAGTGGCACCACGTTTGCCAACCTCCAGTCTTCTGGCACCTCACCTGTGACTATTGATGGAACAAATACCTACCTGTTGGTTTTTTACAGGTATGAGAAATTGATGTTGGAAGTGGATTTAAAATGGGAATTACCATTCATTGAACATCGTTACTTAGTCGGTTGGTGGGATGTGGATGTTTCAGAATCTCCACACCAGTCATCCCGTTCCTCTCCAGCTCGTGCCAGGGTCTTGCACACACACACACACACACACACACACACACACACACACACTGGTGAGGGAACTGATACCGGGCACTTCACCAATTGGATGACCCTTTCTGTATGATTATAAGGTGTGTCTCCTGCAGTTAGGGAAAGGAAAGGCGGGAGGGATTGAGACTGGGAATAGGTGGCATCATGTTTAGGTGCTGGTGCATGTTGGGGGAAATAGGTGCCCCGAGTGAGTCAGTCAACACTGTTAAATTTACTCAGTGTTTTTTTTTGGTGGGGGGCTATAGTAGAGGCAAGGCAGTGAGAGAGGTGGAAGGTGATGCATTCAGTGGTGAGCACGGTTGAGTATGGGCCTCGGTCTGGTGTATGTTCTATAACAGATATACAGTGAACAGAGACAACACAGTGATACTTATCCTGGCAGAGGGAAGAACATAATTGACACTTGTCCTAAATTGTTAGACATTTATTTAGATAATGTCAACGTCAACTTGAGTCTCATCGAATGATTTGTCCACGTTTATCACGGATAACACCACAGACTATGTTCCTCAGATCCCATGGAATCGGTTTGGGTGGAGATTACAAATAACAAGGAAAAGCAACCATTAGTGTATTGCATGTTCAGTCCAAAACTGTAGCAAAAGTTTTGTGCACGTTATGGTCTGGAAATTAAATGTGAAATTAACGTGGGTGCTGACATAGTAATGGATGTACTGAAGTTGTAGTTAAACTGTGTTGACTGAGTGACTGATAATGCTGTGAAAACTAAATTTGACACGTGTACATGAGATCGAAGAGTATGTTGTCAACCAAATAGATACCAGGTTATTTCGGATTTTATGTTGTTTGGTCAAAAGTGCTAATTAGTAACCTTGCTGTAAAGCAGCTTTTGAGGAATGGTGGCATCAATATATTGCATTTCACATTATACTTGCATGCAACACACAACTGTCAAACATTATGCTTAAACATCATGGCGATTTAGAAGCTAAAGGGTCAGTGAATTGTTACAGTAAAATATACAACGTCGTGGTAGACAAGCAATAGTTGTTATTTCTAGAAATGCCACAACGTCTGACAAGTATCTATAGGTCTCTCAGATTCAAACACGAAAGAAAGAGGAGTGACTTAGTGATGGTTAACATTAGAAATTAATTATTGTATTAAATCAAATAACGTTTATTCGGAATAATTCCAGATATTATGGCAATTTGGGATTACTGAGAAATTTTCGATACAGAAAAGAGGAGGCCACGAAACTGGTAAGGAAATCAAAGAATGAACATGAATACAACCGAATAGGAAACGCTAAGACTGCCTAAATCAATGATCTATATTTCAAAGAAAACAAAATAAAAGCAAGGTTAACAGTGGATATTTGTAATCGGGATAGGATAACTTTTTGTGAAGAAAAGGGAAATGGCAGAGAAACTAATGAGTTACTTTGCATGAGTCGTCATGGAGGAAGATCCAGAAAATAATTGAGAACCGACAATTGATCATATGGATCCTGTGGAACTGATGACATAAAATAAATTCATATCCATGAAAATGTAGCACTTAAATCTCTAGCTGGATTGGTCATTACTAAATCTGACGGACCAGATGTGCTTCATATCAAAAGGCCAGGAAGAAAACAGCAATTGACGTACTAATTGCATTGTCATTGACTGCGTTTTATTTTCCTGTATATTCTGCAAAGGCCAGAAGCCACCGCAGACAGCTGGGAGGAGTAAATGTGATCCAAACATTACAAGAGAAGAGGAGATAGTATGGAGAACTGCAGACCAATCAACTCTACATCTGTCGGGCAAGTATAATATTTGGAATCTATAATATTTCGATATTTTGGCCATTTCGGAGACATGGGTAGAGCAGGGACAGGAATATTTGTTGCAGGTTCCAGGATTTAGATGTTTCAATAAGAACAGAGAAGGTGGTAAAAGAGGGGGAGGTGTGGCATTATTTGTCAATGACAGGAATGCAGTTGCAGAGAGGATGTTTGGGAACTCGTAAACTGAGGAAGTATGGGCTGAAATTCGAAACAGGAAAGGACAAGTCACCCTGTCGAGAGTTTTCTATAGGCCTCTGGACAGTTCCAGAGATGTAGAGGAATGGATAACAAAGATGATTCTCGATAGGAGTGAGAGAGATAGCGTAGTTGCCATGAGGGACTTCAACTTTCCAAATATTGACTGGGAACACTATAGCATGAGTTCTATAGATGGGTCAGTTTTTGCCCAATGAGTGCAGGAGGGCTTCCTGACACAGTATGTGTCACAAACCTTGCGAAAAGTATATAGACAAGGCAACAAGGGGTGAAACCGCATTACATTTGGTACTGTGTAAGGAGCCCGGCCAGGTGTTAGACTTGGAAGTAGGTGAGTGCTTTGGTGATAGCGATCACAATTCTGTTATGTTTACATTAGTGATAGAAAGGGATAGGTTTATAACACTGGGTAATAGGTACAGCTAGGAGAAAGGCAATTACGATGCGATTAGGCAAGATTTAGGAAGCATTGGGATGGGGAAGGAAACTGCAGGGGATGGGCACATTAGAAATATGGAGCTTATTCAAGGAAAACCTCCTTTGTGTCCTTAATAAGTATGTACCTGTCTGGCAGGGAGGAAGCTGTAGAGCGCGTGAGCCAAGGTTTATGAAGGAAGTGGAATCTCTGGTAAAGAAGAAGAAGAAGGCATATGTTGGGATGAGATGTGAAGGCTCTATTAGAGCGCTTGGGGGTTACAGGAGAGCCAGGAAAGTCCGAAAGAGAGAGCTCAGAAGAGCAGGATGAATCATAAGAAGTTGTTGGCAGAAATGTTTGGGGTAAACCCTAAGGCTTTCTAAGGTTTTTAAGGAATAAAAGAATGACGAGAGTAAGATTGGACCAAGCAAGGATAGTAGTGGGAAGTTGTGTGAGCAGTCAGTGGAGATGGGGAAGAACGAAATGAATATTTCTCGACAGTATTCATTCTAGAAATTTCCCCCCAGACGTGATCGACGATGCCCTCCACCGCATCTCCTCCACTTCCCGCTCCTCCGCCCTTGAGCCCCGCCCCTGCAATCGCCACCAGGGACAGAACCCCATTGGTCCTCACCTACCACCCCACCAACCTCCATATACATCGTATCATCCGTCATCATTTCCGCCACCTCCAAACGGACCCCACCACCAGAGATATATTTCCCTCCCCTCCCCTATCAGCGTTCCGAAAAGACCACTGCCTCCCGGACTCCCTCGTCAGGTCCACACCTCCCACCAAGCCAACCTCCACTCCTGGCACCATCCCCTGAAACCGCAAGAAATGCAAAACATGCGCCGCCACCTCCCCCCTTACTTTCCTCCAAGGCGCCAAGGGATCCTTCCATGTCCGCCACAAATTCACCTGCACCTCCACACAAATCATCTATTGCATCCGCTGCACCCGATGTGGCCTCCTCTATATTGGGGAGACGGGCCGCCTACTTGCGGAACACTTCAGGGAACACCTCTGGGATACCCGGACCAACCAACCCAACCTCCCCGTGGCTCAACACTTTAACTCTCCCTCCCACTCCACCGAGGACATGCAGGTCCTTGGACTCCTCCATCGCCAGAGACGTAACAACACGACGGTTGGAGGAAGAGCGCTTCATCTTCCGCCTGGGAACCCTCCAACCACAAGGGATGAACTCAGATTTCTCCAGATTCGTCATTTCCGCTCCCCCCAGCTTGTCTCAGTCGTTTCCCTCGAACTCAGCACCGCCCTCCTAACCTGCAATTTTCTTCCTGACCTCTCCGCCCCCACTCCACTCCGGCCTATCACCCTCACCTTGACCTCCTTCCACCTATCACATCTCCATCGCCCCTCCCCCAAATCCCTCCTCCCTACCTTTTATCTTAGCCTGCTGGACACACTTTCCTCATTCCTGATGAAGGGCTCTGGCCCGAAACGTCAAATTTCCTGTTCCTTGGATGCTGCCTGACTTGCTGTGCTTTAACCACCAACACATTTTTACCTCTGATCTCCTGCATCTGCAGACCTCACTTTTTACCCTTCACTATTTACAGTCTATATCAATTATCTAGAGGAGTGGAACAGATGTGTGGTAAAAAAAAAGTGTGGCGATGTCGTTAACTAAGCAGGAAATTAAATTATCAAGCGAAGATGGAGTCTGGACATGGATATAAATAGGTAAGCAAATGTTTGGCAGATGAAATATAACGTGACTGAATGTGAACCTTTAAATACTTTCCAGAAAGAAGGCAAAATGATGCATATTATGAACCAGAGAGATTTGATAGGATTTAGTGATACCGTGTTTACTGGAGGGTTCATTCTGATCTGTTCAGGCAAAGGACGTGTTTCTTCATCACTTTGAAGGTCTGTTCTCTGATGTTCCAAGTTTTTCCATTGCGAGCAACATACACCGGATATTGTAATATAGCTGGTCATTGGTGACATATTTTAAGGACTACAGTGTAATGAACCGTGTATCAAGGGGATGGCCTTTATCTGAGAGACAATATGGGGCACGTCGAGAAGTTAACAACAACCCGTCACTCATCATTGCATTGTTACCGTTATTCGTGAAACGTGCACTCGTTACACAAGGTAGCCAAAACAAGTGAAAGATACAGAGGGACATTTAGACCTAAATCAAAGATTGATTCAGGAAATTGATTAATTTATATAATTTGTGGAAACATTTGGAACAGACAGCGTTTTGGGGATGACTGAAGTATTCAGACCTTGTAAAGACAACTCACAAGAATGACAACACTGAGTTAAGGAATTGCCTGGTCAGTTGAAATAGTTTGGGACATCAAGTTCTGAAAGTGCCTCTCAGCCCACATAAATGAAACTGACAAAGTTGTGTTTCCCCAAAATTGAGAACTGTGCAGACAATGTTGATGTTTTCATGAGGAACCTTGACTTCATGCCCAACATGGAAGAATTTCATTTTTTCCAGAATGTTTGTCCTCGGTATTGGGTATGAGTCTGATTATGTTATTGTGTTTACCTTCCAATAATACACGCAAAATGATGAATCTGATCAGGTCTGGTAACTGGATCTATCGCTCTCGCTCGGTTCGATGAAATCTTCATTGAGCATCACCTCTACCTCCTTCTGAACCTGTCTGAATTTTCTTTAAGATTATTGCAATAGGCGACTTGTTTTTCTTTGCAACAATATTCCCTTAATCTAAGTCATGGACAATAATAATAGTCCTCCACATCTTATACCTGTATTTGCTCTCGTACCGCTGTAAAAAACTTTCAACTGAGTTCTTAACTCCTGAGACAAATAGTTTATGAACTGATCTCACTCCTCAAGGAGTTCTCATTGTTTAAAATATTTTGATGTACATCAAATTCCACAATATCCGAATTTGATTCATTACTCTGCTGGCAGTAACTAACATCGGTTTCTCCAATTCTTTCTCCCTTGATAATGAGTTCAACATATTAACGTGACATACACTGCCCATTTCTTTCCTGTGTGACATCTTTGCCAGCATATTTACCTGACACAACATTTTTCTCAATTTGATGAGAACTACTAAACCTGCCTTTGAAGTGGTCTCCTATCACCGAGTCCAACATTAATGCTCCAACACAACGGGAAAACATCCGAACCTCAGTGTTTTGATCTACACCTGGTTCGTTCTATGTTGTGCCCTCTCTAGGGGCTATTTAGCTAACCGATCTACACGACGTAAACTCTTCCTCAACTCCTATACATAACCCAAATGTGAGGTCTCCGACTTTGATCCTGTCAATTTCTCTTTTGTTTATTTCAAATGACCTCTTCCTCATGTCCATATGTTAACACGAGTGGATTAAACTGACAGTATTCGTTTGGGGAATCTCTCTTGACAAACTGTACGAATTGAATACCTTTAACTCTTACAATCCTGTAATATGCTCTCAACACGTTATTCAGGATCAGGCGTCACCTTTCAAATGCTCCTGGGAATTCAGGATGACACGTACTTGATTTAAGGTGCTGTGCACATAAGCTATCCACGATTTCCTTGAACAGCCTCGCCCTAAAATTAGACCCTTGCTAGGAAGGAATGGTTCTGGATAGCGCCTCGCGCGTAAAGTACGCTATTAACTCATCCACCACCCGTTTTGGCTTAATACATTGAATTGGAATTTCCTCCAGAAATCTTTTAAACTCATTAATTGCCACTTTACGGTCTCGGAACTGGACCTACACCATAAATTATCATTCGCAGTAAAGGTTCTTCGAATGAGGGAACTGGCACCAAAGGTGCTCATTTTACTAACGTCTGTGGCCTACGGATGAATTCACATGCATGAAAGGCATGGCAGAAGTTAACCCCATCCACGTCCATTCCAGGCCAATGGAAATATTTTCTATCCCTTCCCCTGAGTCTTCTGTACGGCAAATTGACATTCTAGAGTTAGTTCATTTGATACTTGTACAGCACCCTGATTGTGTGTACCCGGCAACACAATCTCGTGCACTTCTGCCCATTTCTCCACTTCACTAACTTTCTGTGGTCTCCATTTTCGTCATAGGGTTCTACCTTTCAGATAATAACTCTCAGGAATAATCTCTGCCTCATTTTCAGAGTACAGATCAACATATGCCTACTTTGCTTTCTCATTTATCTGTTGCAAATACACTCACCTTTCAGGACTAAACATTTCTGACCCATGCTCAGTCTTTTCAGGAGTTTTTTTTTTGCAACATTACGTAAAACAGTGGGACCCCCTACTGAACAACAACGCCTTCACATATCTCTTTCGTTCTTAATTCCTGCTTGACTTATGATAGTCACTTTACAGTGTAGGAAAATAATAGGGTTATTTTTTACTGCTTTTTTTTGTCTTTCTTGGGCTTCTGTCCAACGGGTGGTGGGGGTGGTGGGGGGATGACGCTATCCTTCGTCCTGCTAACTAATTTCCAAGAACAAACGGGATTCTTGGATTTGACACTCTCAATCGCTCCCCTTGTTATTTCATCAGACTTGAATTGGCTCTCCTACCTGATCGTACGGAGGGGAACGCTAAATTTATGCCCATCTATCCAACAAATTACCACCGTCTCGGTAACAGATCAGAAATAACGCAAATTCGTTCAGCTTTTACGAATACAGCTTAGTATTCCGCAAAATGATAACTGTTGCTCTTCTTCCCTATTCCTTCTGTACAAACTTTACCCACAAGAGGTGAATATTTTCCAAGATCATGCATAATCATCATTCCCTGCCCCGGCCTAAGCTGTGCACTCTCCAGCAGCTCCTTGACGTTTGTTGGAGTTTCCTTTACTACTTTCACCGATGCCATTAGCTTAGCTTCTTTTACAACATGTTTTCCCATACTCGCTTTCTTCAGCAAACAGCACTGTAACTTTACGTGCCCAAACGTCTGGCAGTGAAAACATCTTTTACCAGTGTCATTCAAAATCAAATGCTACATTTTTCGATTTCTCAGCACTGTGCTTTTTATGTCTTGCCAGTTTTATTTTTCTCTTAAAGGTATAGAACACTCCTACACCTTCATAAAAATAAGAGAACAAACCACATCGTCTGGAAAAACAGATGTCCATCCTCCACGCTCAGGAGGCACAGCTTCATTCGATGTAATACTATCACTGTGAGGATTGGATAGGTTTTGAACAGATCTATCAACATAAAAGTGAATTTAATTGAAGGATGTGGGCCGGAATACGCAATAACATTTTAATCAATAACAGCAGGTAATATCTTAATCCGTCACACACTCTACTTTTCCAACCAAGCCATAAAACACTCCTAGCAGAAGCAGCAGCAGCGATCAAACAAGTCATGCATTGAAAAATTGTTCAAAACATTGGTAAAACATTACTTAAAATCAAGACTGTTCGATAAAAATATAATTAATACCTCAGATTATTTTTTTCAAATATTTCCACGTTCTGCGATGAATGTTCGTGACCAATTCAGAAACTAAAAGGAGATAAAGTCTCCACCGGTACAAAGCGTGAATAAAGGACAGAAGATTCAGGATATGCTCATGGATTTTTAAAATATTCGGAAATAATATGGATAAAATCTGCTCAAACATAGCACGGCTCCTTATTCAATTCGCTGCAGTTCTGTGAAAATAGATCAACCAATGTGGATAATGGGTACGCTGAATGCGTAGCCCGTGGACGTCAAGAAGCCTTTGGAAAAGTCGCAAACACAAACTGAATTCATGCAGATGGATTTGGGTGGAATACATTTAATTGAGTAGAGCTTTCACTAAGCATTGACTCTGGCCTTTTTTTTTTGGTGAGTGTCCGATTGTAAAACTGTGAACAGCACGGTGTTAAAGTGTTTCGCAATAAATCTGTTCTTCTGTACACCGTCGTTAGGTTCTCGCTCGAAACTCTTAGATAGAATTGTGAAATGGAAATTCCAGTGTCGATGTTTAAAACATGTAAAGCCTAATAATTTTGTTGTCCCTTTTCGGAATGGAAGAAGTTTTGAATATGTATGTAATTTGATATGGGCATGTTAGATTAAAGTGCAAAAATAGCATGATGGAAAATCACATTGGAAATTTTGATGTTGCGAATTTCAATCAAATTAAAGAAAGGTAAACACAAACTTACTGTCTGACTTGAGATATGCTTTGAATGATTCAGTGCAGAAAAATCTGGGTTTCGTCGGGCATGTCTTGCAGCAAGCAAGTATTAAGTAGCAAATTGAGTTTTAGATTACTTTGGAAGTCATGGAGAACATGTTTTTGCAACTCCTAAGAAACTAAAGTTTATCAGTTCCTATGAAAATCCGATCTACCCATTATCCAGATGGGTAATGAGTAACAGCTCGTGAGTAACACACAGACTGCAAAATTATTAGGCAGAAAAACTAACATCTTCGGTACATACCACTGAAAGTACCAAAGCTGAGATACCTGCAATCAAAAGAATCAGGTTGACAGTGTGCGCACACTGAAGTAGATTTGTATTGTGTAAATATTTTCATTGAAAATCCAGACTAGATGCAGTTTATCCTGTCATGAATGCACCACATGTTCAGTCCCGTATTGTTAATGGACGTATCGAAAACATAGTCGGTAGCAATTTTGAATACTCTGATTTTACCAGCTTAAAAAGCATTATACCTTAAAACAATTTGGCATTTAACACCAGAAAGTAAACAATCTACCATGCTGAGACAATATTGCCAACGTCAGGAATCTACCTCCTGCAGGAAAGGATGAGGATCAGGTGTCACAATTGAAACAGCTTTTGTATGGTCCATTGACTCATTGGCAGGGACACAAATTTACGAAGACAAGAAATGCACTCTCTTCCAAATTTTGATGATCTGGGGATGGAGTTTCCCTTCATCTCTCATTGGCTGAAGACGGTTGGTGAAAATATTTAGTGGAGGTGAATGTTTTTTAAAAAGGTCATTGTAGTTAGAAACAATTCATAATGTCAAATTGGATGATCAGAACAGTGCTGTTTTAAAACAGTTATGTCAGAAGATAAACTCTCTTTTCAATTATGCAGATAATGCAAAAAAGTACGCAGCAACTCATGTTTAATGCCTTAAAAATCCGCAGAGTAGTTTTTGGATTAATTATCATACGCAAAACGAAGCACAATGCTTTTATTGCTCACAAAATTCATGAATCACGGATCAGCTGGAGTACTGCGTGCAGTTTGTAGAACCACATTTTGACAAATAAAAATCACTGACGGTGTTCATAATTCAATAGCAATTTCCTGGAATAGGGATGGAAACTTTAAAAAAATCAGTTATGATTACCTACAACCATTAATTCATAAAAAATTGGTTTTTTTTTTCAGTCCTAAACTTGTCATTTTCCGCTCAAACATTTTCACTCCTTCACTCCTCTCACTGTTTTCCTGCATCAAAGAGGATTTTGAAATTAATTCGGAACGCATGAAGACACCTCTTTTCTGAGTCTGCAGATTTCTCTGCTTTTAGCACCAAAACAAATCTTGTCCCATTCAATTTCAATTGTAAATTCTTCAGATATATCATAGTTGTCTTTACCAAAATGGTTCATCTCTTGCCTTCGAGATACAATTTAACAAACAAAATGCGAGTAGTTTATTCCATTTTAACATCTATTTCGCCATGTAGGTCAGACCTCACACGCTGTTCCCAAAATCCTTCACTGAGATGATGCCTTGAGAATACTAATAATTCTTAATAATTGTAAGAACGGTAACATCACTGAATCTCCCACTACCAATCACTTAGGTGTTACCATTGACCACAAATGCAACGAGACACACCACATAAATAGAATGGCTGGTACAGCAGATCAGAAGATAGGAATACTGTGGCAAAAAGTTACTTCTTGGATTAGTGATGGTGGCAGAACAGGTGAAGAGAACAGTTAGAGCAGCATACAACGTTCACGACTTAAGTGATAGGTGTAGATTATGAGAGCAAGGATATAATTATGCACTTATTCATTCGACTTGGCAAAGCTTCTTTGGCATATTATGTACATAAGAGCAAAGTTGCGACTAGATTTTAGAGATTGCAGAGAGGATATAGGACTGGTTACAGAAATGAGAATTGTCATTTGTGAGAGTAGGTTCAAGAATTTGGCAGTGTTCCACTTGATGGCAAGAGGGTTGAGAGGACAGGTGGTAATGGTTTTCAAAATTATAAATGGGCTGGATAAAGTGATCAGAGAAAGGAGAAAGAATGAGTAGGAACAGATGTGGAGCTGTGGTTGGGTCATTTCTGTTATACGCCCATTGCTTAATCCTCGGCAAATATTGCCTGTTAATTATCGGTCTTTAGAAAGTTGTAGTAACTGCCTTCTTGAACTGCCACTGTCCACCTGATATCTGTTTACCCACAATGCCGTTGGGGAGGAGTACGATGTACTCGGGATGTGAATAGGTATGTGGGGCACGGATATTGCAATCATTATGGAAACAGGCCTGGCAGCTAAATTCGACAGGCTTTATGTGCACGAAGTGAACAAAGGTGGTGGAAAAAGAAAAGGAGATGCATTTTTGATTAAGTCGTGTATCACAGCAGTGGTCAGAGATGAAGTAATTGAAGAATCAACCAGTGAGTGTTTCTGAGTAAAGCTAAGAAAAACCAAGGGGATGACATTCTTACTGGAGTTTTAATACAGGCCCCCAAATAGTCAACCCAGATGAGAGGAACAATTATGCAGACACAACAGGGAGACTTAAAGGTTCAGTAGCGTTTTCATCCTCGTGGATTTTAACTTTCATAACGTACACTGGGACTGCCATAACGTAAAAGAGATTATATGGGGTGGAATTTGTCAAGTATGTTCAGGAACTTTTCTTCAAGCAGTACATCGTGAATGGTTGAATGTTTGAAAGATAATATTGTTTGTTTGTTTTGTCGGTAATTCCGGTAACAAACTCACTTATACTTGTTAATAATCCTTCAATGGTGCATATTCTCGCCTTGACTGCTTGCAACATTGTGAAAATACAGTCCCCATAGGAAGCACTCACTCATTTCTCTTGCAGGGGAGTCTTGACATATTCGTGCCGAAATATCTTCACTAACGTTGAGTGAGTTAAACAGCTGTGACTTCTCCCTGGTTGTTTTAATTTTCAGGAAGATAAAGTAATCATGTGTGAGCCTTATAAGGCTCACACAGACCAAATACAATTGATTTCACAGCGTCGATGATTTTGCTTGCTCCAGGAGCTAATAATTTGAGTTATGTTGTTAGCGAGAAATCTCAGACAGAGTGACTTCCTCTTATAAATCACGAGGCAGAGCTTGTTTCTTCGAATGTTTATTTCTCTCTGTCTCGTAGAGAAACAACACCTGGGAAGTAAAAAAAAAAGTATTTCCGAATTGCATTTGCAAGGGGCTTGTTTATGGGGTGATGTCTATGTGAAAGAATGTTTGTTTGCACAGTACAGAAAACACTACAGCAGAGTACTGGCCACTCGGTCCTGGATTTTGTGCCGGTCTTTTATCGCACTCTAAAGTCACACTAATCTACATACCCTGCTCTTCCGTGTACCTACCCGAGAGTCGTTTGAATGTTTGTAATATGTCTGACTCTCGTTCCACTATTTTCATTTGAGCGACGAATGTTGACAGGTAACTTAATCGTGGCATATAAGATAATCAGAGGGTTAGATAGGGTCGAAATTCCTCGGATGATGATGGCCGGCATGAGGGAGTATAGCTATAAATTGAGGGGCGATAGATATAGGACAGCTGTCCGAAGTAGTTTCTTTACTCAGAGTGTAGTCATGGCGTGAACCACACTGTCTGCAACAGTCGTAGATTCGCCAAATTTAAAGGCATTTAAATGGTCGTTGTATGCACATATGGATGTAAATGGAATAATGTCGAATAGATGGGCTTCAGACTGGTTCCACATGCTTTATGCTCGACAGAGAATGGAATGGAAATTTACCAGGAAGTTGCCTGGAATGGACGACATACCTTCCGAGAAAAGATTGAAGGATTAAGGGTTTTCTCGTTGGACGGAAGAATGGTAAGAGGCGACGTGACAGAGGTGTGCAAGATGTTGAGAGTCGGAGAAAGATTGAATAGTCAGAGACATTATTTTTCCAGACAAAAAACTGCTCTCAGCAATGCACATAATTTTAAAGTGATTGGAGGAAGGTTTAAGGGAAATGTCAGATGTTGGTTCTTTACATAGAGAATTGTGGGTGCGTGGAATGCACTGCCAGCGGTGGTACTAGAATCAGACACATTAGCGACATATCAGTGACACTTGGATAGACACTTGGATGATACTAAAATGAAAGGTACATTGTTTAGTTTGATCTTAGAGTAGGGTAAAACTTCGGCTCAGCATCAAGGTCCGAAGGGCCTGTTCTGTACGGAACAATTCTATGTTCTTTGTTAATAGAGCATCAGTTCCTTCAACAGGGGTGGGCCAAGATTTCAGAATTATTACCAAGGTTTCACATGTCTTCAGAAGAGCAGTCCATACCATTGGAAACCTTACGCTGTCCTCCCCTTTCTTATGTGAAAAGCGGATAACATGAGACAACCTGTAATCTCAGTTCTGCGTTTTTTATTTAATGCTTGGAAGTTCTTTTGCTGCAAACCGCACCTCAGATCTGGAGAAGGTCAAATGCAGAGGAAATCCCAAAGTGAGCAATTCATGGCCGTTTTAGATGACACACATTAACATTTTAACGTATACTCATTTTGACATGAAGTGTGC
The DNA here is from genome assembly GCF_020745735.1 of Hemiscyllium ocellatum. NCBI lineage: Eukaryota > Metazoa > Chordata > Chondrichthyes > Orectolobiformes > Hemiscylliidae > Hemiscyllium > Hemiscyllium ocellatum. Next base: position 3,129,774 of record NC_083451.1, on the reverse strand, counting down.
TTAAATTTAGATCCATTGCTCACTCACTTTGTCTTTCTTGCAATGTTAGTATTAACCCGTCAGTCAAGAGCGGGATGCTAGAAGAGCACAGCAGGTCAGGCAGCATCCAAGGAGAATGAGAACCGACGTTTCGATCACAAGCCCTTCATGCGGAATCCCGATGACGGGCTCTTGCCTGAAACGTCGATTCTCCTTTTCTTCGATTGTGGCTTGACCAACAGTTCTTTTCCAGCACCCTACGATCTTCTCTGATCTCCAGCATCTGCAGTCCTCACTTTCTCCTCGTGTTAACGCGTGAGCCTGTTCAAATAATGATCCTCCATAAACTGATCCCAATTCTTTTTAGATGCTAGTTGCACGCAATGGATTTGTATTTGTATCTAAAACATTGAATGGCACTGAGATATTATAACAAATTTCGCCAGCGTTTTCGTTCAGCTTTAGTTAAATTGGTAATGATCGTCATCGTGAATAGCCGGTATTGCGGCCTTTCAAATCGGTGAACATATTATCCAACGAAAATAATGTTGGTTTGTGTCATGTCAGTCCCTTCAAGTTGAAACATTCCAAACTTTTAGCGAACTTGGAAAAGATTTGTAGCTCAAGTTGAAGTCCTGGATGTGAGTTTGCTTGCTGAGCTGCAATGTTCAAAGGTGACACCATCAGTGAGCCTCTGTGGAAGTGTTGGTATTATCTCCTGCTTATTATTTATGGGACTCGGTTTCTTCTGGGGTTTGGTGATGTTATTTCCGGTTTCTTCTCTCAAGTGATGGTCGGTGGGATCCATATCGATGTGTTTGTTGATAGGGCTAGTGTCAGCATGCCATGCTTCCAGGAATTTTCGTGCGTGCCTCTGTTTAGCGTGCCTGGTATGGACGTGTTGTCCTAAACAAGGTCCTTCCTTGTCTGTATGTAAAGATACGAGTGATAGTGGGTCACGTCATTTTTTTTGTGGCTATATCATTATCATGTGTCACGTTGTTGGGTTTTCCGTCTTTTTCTCCAATGTAGTGTTTACAACAATCCTTGTAAGGAATTTTATAAATGAGGGTAGTTTCGTTTGTTGTCTGTTGAGTGTTTTTCTGTTCATTATGTGATGTTTAACTGAGTTGGGCTTGTGCAATATCATGATGCCAAGAGGTCTGAGTAATTTGAAATCATTTCCGAGATGACTGTGACGTAGCGTAAAATTGCTATGGTTTCTGGACTCCTATTATCAGCTTGTTTGTGTTTGTTGCTGAGAAAATGGCGGTCTGTACTTATAGCCCACCTGTTCTTCTTGGAAATGCTCTATCGGCTCTTTCCTTCTGCTTTTTGTACTTCCTCGTGCTGCAATACGTGGTGGCACGTTGACCTAATGCTCCAATGCAGCTTCGTATGTGGGAGTAGGAATGATTGTTTCGGTAGTTGAGTATCTGATCCCTATGTGTCGTTTTCCTGTAGACGCTGGCTTGCAGTTCTCCAATGACTGTTCGTTGTAGAGTAACATCTGAGAACATAAGTTTGTTGTTTTTTTTCCTCCTTTCTGACTTTAATGCTAGTTATGATATTATTGATCATCATGAAAGTTTCTTCTAAATTGTTTTATTTAGTAATGAAAATATGTCATCTTTGTAAGGGAACCAAAGTTTGGGTAGCATGGTTGAAAGAGCTGTTTGCTCATGTCTCCATATTATCGCGTTGCTAGGAACTCTGATATTGGTGATACCGTTGGAGTTTCTTTCATTTGCGTGTAGGTGTTGTTATTGAAAGTGAAGTGAGGAGAATTCGTTCTTAGCAGCATTAAAAGGCCGCCTTAGTAAGAGGATAAAATTTCGACTTCACATTCGCGAAAAAGAAGGCTTTCTATGCAGCATTCGAAGCAACACTGAAAGACCAGGAATTCACGCAGGAAATTCAGAAAACCATCAGATAGACAGTTGTATCAGTATTAAGCAGGGCAAAGTAAAAAAAACACACCCAATTCCCAAGATAGGAAAGTAATAAAATGACTCAAATAAAACATAAATATTGTAATGCTATCCACAGAGAATGGACGCTGGATAGTGCTTTGAAATAAATCAGATGACGATGAAAAAGTGAACGCACCGATTGCAGATACGAACACTTACTAATAGATGGCAATAGACCCATGCCGACAACAAGATAGCACAAGCACAGCCTTACGAAATCAGGAGAATTAAATAAGACAGAGTTCCAATAAAAAAATGAACCAGAATGATTTAACACGTCAGGATTCGACAGACAACCCAATATTCTGACAACAGGAGGCCCTCTCAGACCCATGGTCTCACTACAGTAATCAACAACGTACAGACTAGCCAAGGAACTCGACGACATGCCAGAACAAGTAGGATAGGACACACGGCACTCCATTATCTCCACCTAAGAATTCCTGAACACCATTAAAGACTCCAAGAATAAGAAGATGAAATAATGATCTCTTTTCATGCAAAAGACAAATTCACCTCCATCATCATCATCATCCTGAGCAAAGAAACACCGACTACGCTGTGAGATGAAAAAAGATACAAATACTAGACACCACCATCTTCAACAGCAAAGATAACATACTCAAACTAATAGACCTATGCCTCATCTCCCACATCACTTTCCATAACAAGTCCCTCATGTAAATCAACGGAATATCAATGGTATCACCGATATCAGGGTTCCTCGCAGATGCAGTAATGCAGAGTGTCAAACAAACAGCTTTCCCAACCATCCAACCCAAACTTTGGTTCTGCTATGTCGATGATACTTTTGTCATCACTAAACGTAATAAATTAGTGGAAAACTTCATGACCATCAATAATATTCCTATTGGCATAGCATTTACAAAAACAACAACAAACCGTCATTACTAGGTGTCACAGGAGAACAGTCAGTGGGGAATTTAAAAAATAACTTTAAGACCAAAGGAAAAAAAAACAGACACGAACCAAATACTGAACGATAGAAGCAATCATCCAAACACCCAGAAATGAAGCTGCATTAGGACATTGGTTCAACAAGCCACCATACATTGCAGCGTCGATTCACTATGAAGAATAGAACAAAAACGACTTGTACATCACTTTCAAGAAGAGTGGCTACACAATAAACGAAGTAAGCCGATTGCTAAGCAAAATATCCAGTCACCAGAACCCCGAGCCATTTTCCCTCCATCAAAGACATCTCCGAAATAACTTCCAGACCACTCTTACAACTTGACATCATTTTAGCACACAAACCCAAGAGCACACTTGAACAGCAGTTAATGAACTTGAAGTATACGATAAGACAGTCAGAACAATAACTTGCAAGGGCTGTAACAAACGCTACTTTGTACAACGAAGCAGAAAACTAGTCACAATGATATATAAACTATCCACAAAAACATATGACCCAGTATCACTAATATCCTTACGTACAGATGAGGAAGAACACCATTTTGACTGGGGCAGCGCATCCATTGTCAGACAAGCCAAAGAGTGACATGCGCTAGAATTGCCAGAACCATGACATTCCAACTGGAACCCTGTCAAAAACACACGTCGATATGGACCCCATTTACCATGCTCTGAGAACATGAAAGGGAAATGACATCACCAAACATCAAAAATAACCTAAACTCATAAATCGAAAGTGGGACATGACACTAGCCCTTCCCTGGAGGCTCACTGATGAAGATACCTACTGCGCAAACGTGTGAAACTGAACCTTACAGCCTAGCAAACAATCTCACATGAATTCCAAACCTTTGGTCCTGAACTGTATGCCAGTGCAAAATGTTCTTATCTACCTGAACTTTTCTGTCACTCAATGATCTGTTCTCTTGACACTCAATACTCTCTGCTTGCATCCAACTCTGTTGTATCTCTACACTACCCTTGCACTCTACGTACTGTTGAAATTTCATTATCCACTCTCATGTCTGGCACCCTAGTCAATCTCAGAAAAAAAAGTGACTCCCTTCTCCATTGTTAAATCTGGCATCCAGAATTGGTAACTGTCCCACCATTCGTATCTCTGAAATTCCTGGATCGCCAGGAAATCAAACAGAGGCACACAGTCTGGAATATGAAACATATGGGACTGAGTTGAGAAGAAATATGTTTACCCAGAAAATGACGTGCCAGTGGAATGCCTAGGCACGAGAAACAGTTTACGTCAAAACATGGACTGTTTTCGAAATGGAGATGAATCTTATTCTTCAGACTAAAGGAGTCAACGAAACAGAGAAAACGTGCTGTAATAATTACCTGAGTTGGATGATCAAGAGTGCTCAGATTGAATGTCGGAAAATGAGCAATCGGCCCACTGGCCATGTTCTATTCCATGTTCTCAGTTTCTCCAAAATACATGGAGAGTAAAACATAGTTTTGAATACTTGGGTGAATACTCGGGTAAAAGAATACGCACACACAAAATAGGCTCGCTTTCCAGGGAATGAAACACACCATTTGGAGTGAGGTCGTGAATTTAAACTGAAGTTAGATTTCATTGAAAGGGGCAAAGCATGGGCATTAGACTCGATTATGCCTTTAATCTAAATCATGTTTATTCTTACCGAAACCCGATCATCGCAGCCTTTCTAATGTCCAGCCACCTTATCGGTCATCACTCTGCACTGGCGCTCGCATGTCTCCAAGCAAGTTGTCAAGTCAAGATGGGTGGGTTAATAAGTTGTGGAAATTAAAACTATCGGTGGAACTGTATACTTTAGAAAACCACCAGACATTGCAGCGGGATATAATTCAGTTGCGGATTTGGGCAGAGAAATATCAAATGGTATTTAGGTGTTGCACTGAGGCAGATTAAATCTTGAGGAGAAGCATGTAGTTGATGGCAGAACCCCGAACAGCATTGATGTGCAGAAGGAACATATGCTTCATTTCTATTGTTTCCTAAACTTGGTCACATAAGTCGATAGGGCAGTAAAGAAGGCTTAGGCATGCTTACCTTTATTGGTCAGGGAACTGAATGCAGATTTATCAGATTTTGGTTAGGCCACACTTGGAGTACTGCGTTTAATTCAATTTGTTAGAGAGTATAACTTTTGATTTCACGTGGCCTTCTTTATCTCAGTGAAACCGTCAGACCTTAGAACATAGAACATAGAACAATACAGCACAGAACAGGCCCTTCGGCCCACGATGTTGTGCCGAACATCTATCCTAGATTAAGCACCCATCCATGTACCTATCCAATTGCCGCTTAAAGGTCGCCAATGATTCTGACTCTACCACTCCCACGGGCAGCGCATTCCATGCCCCCACCACTCTCTGGGTAAAGAACCCACCCTTCACCTTAAATTTATGTCCCCTTGTAACACTCTGTTGTATCCGGGGAAAAAGCTTCTGACTGTCTACTCTATCTATTCCTCTGATCAACTTATAAACCTCTATTAAGTCACCCGTCATCCTTCGCCGTTCCAACGAGAAAAGGCCGAGAAATCTCAACCTATCCTCGTACGACCTATTCTCCATTCCAGGCAACATCCTGGTAAATCTTCTCTGCACCCTCTCCAAAGCTTCCACATCTTTCCTAAAGTGAGGCGACCAGAACTGCATACAGTACTCCAAATGTGGTCTAACCAAAGTCCTGTACAGCTGCAACATCACTTCACGACTCTTGAATTCAATCCTTCTGCTAATGAACGCTATTATACCATAGGCCTTCTTACAAGCTCTATCCACCTGAGTGGCAACTTTCAAAGATCTATGTACATAGACCCCAAGATCCCTCTGTTCCTCCACCTGACAAAGAACCCTACCGTTAACCCTGCATTTCGCATTCGTTTTGTTCTTCCAAAATGGACAACCTCACACTTGCCAGGGTTGAACTCCATCTGCCACTCCTCAGCCCAGCTCTGCATCTAAGTCCCTTTGCAGCCGACAACAGACCTCGTCACTGTCCACAACTCCACCAATCTTCTTATCATCTGCAAATTTACTGACCCACCCTTCGACTCCCACATCCAAGTCATTAATAAAAATTACAAACAGCAGAGGACCCAGAACTGATCCCTGCGGAACTCCACTTGTAACTGGGCTCCAGGCTGAATATTTAACATCTACCACCACTCTCTGACTTCGACCGGTTAACCAGTTTTCTATCCAATTGGCCAAATTTCCCTCTATCCCATGCCTCCTTACTTTCCGCATAAGCCTACCATTGGGAATCTTATCAAAGGCCTTACTAAAATCCATGTACACTATATCCACTGCTCTACCCTCTTCCACATGCTTGGTCACCTCCTCAAAGAATTCAATAAGACTTGTAAGGCAAGACCTACCCTTCACAAATCCGTGCTGGCTGTCCCTAATCAAGCAGTGTCTTTCCAGATACTCATAAATCCGATCCCTCAGTACCCTTTCCATTACTTTGCCTACCACAGAAGTAAGACCAACTGGCCTATAATTCCCGGGGTTATCCCTATTCCCTTTTTTGAACAGGGGCACAACATTCGCTACTCTCCAGTCCCCTGGTACCACCCCCGTTGACAATGAAGACGAAAAGATCATTGCCAAGGGTACTGCAATTTCCTCTGTTGCTTCCCACATAATGCTAGTATATATCCCGTCAGGCCCGGGGGACTTGTCTATCCTCAAGTTGTTCAAAATGTCCAACACATCTTCCTTCCTAACAAGTATCTCTTCTAGCTTACCAGCCCGTTTCACACTCTCCTCTTTAACAATACGGTCCCTCTCGTTCGGAAATACTGAAGAAAAGTACTCATTCAAGACCTCTCCGATCTCTTCTGACTCAATACACAATCTCCCACTACTGTCCTTGATCAGACCTACCCTCGTTCTCATCATTCTCATGTTTCTCACATACGCATAAAATGCCTTGGGGTTATCCTTGATCCTATCCGCCAAGGATTTTTCATGCCCTCTCTTAGCTCTCCTAATCCCTTTCTTCAGGTCCCTTCTGGCTATCCTGTATCCCTCCACTGCTCTGTCTGAACCCTGTTTCCTCAACCTTATGTAAGTTTCCTTCTTCCTCTTTACTAGACATTCAACCTCCCTCGTCAACCAAGGCTCCCTCACACGACCATTTCTTCCCTGCCTGATAGGTACATACATATCAAGGACACGTCATATCTGCTTCTTGAAAAAGTTCCACATTTCCACCACATCCTTCCCTGACAACCTATGCTCCCAACTTATGCTCCTCAAATCCTGTCTTACAGCATCGTAATTTCCCTTCCCCCAATTGTAAAATCTACCCTGTTGTGCGCACCTATCTCTCCCCGTAACCAAGGTGAAAGTCACAGAATTGTGGTCACCATCACCAAAATGTTCACCCACTAACAAGCCCATCATTTGTCCCGGTTCATTACCGAGTACCAAATCCAATATGGCCTCCCCTCTGGTTGGACAATCTACATACTGAGTTAGAAAAGCTTCCTGGACACACTGCACAAACACCGCCCCATCCAATCTACTTGATCTAAAGAGCTTCCAATCAATATTTGGGAAGTTGAAGTCGCCCATGACTACGACTCTGTGGCTTCTGCACCTTTCCGAAATCTGTTTCCCAATCTGTTTCTCCATATCTCTGCTGCTATTGGGGGGCCTATAGTAAACACCCAACAAGGTGACTGCACCTTTCCTATTTCTGACTTCAGCCCATACTACCTCCAAAGGGAGATCCCCTCAAACTTCCTTTCTGCAGCCGTTATACCATTTCTAATTAGCAATGCCACCCCCTCCTTTTTTACCACCCTCCCTAATCTTACTGAAACATCTGTAACCAGGAACCTCCAACAACCATTTCTGTCCCTCATCTATCCACGTTTCCGTGATGGCCACAACATCATAGACCCAGGTACCGGGCCATGCCTTAAGTTCACCAAACATATTTCCGATACTCCTTGCATTGAAGTATGCACACTTGAGCCCATCTCTGTGTCCGCTAGTATTCCCTGTCAGTGCTCCCTTCTCCACAGCCTCCCTACGTTCTTGGACATCCTGACAAACAGCTAGCTTACTTGCTGGACTACAAGTCCGGAACCCATCCCCCTGCCAAATTAGTTTAAACCCCCCCGAAGAGTGCTAGCAAACCTACCCCCCAGGATATTGGTGCTCTTCTGGTTCAGGTGCAACCCGTCCTGTTTGTACAGGTCCCACCTTCCCCAGAGTGCAGTCCAATTGTCCAAATACGTGAATCCCTCCCTCCTACACCATCCTTGCAGCCACGTGTTCAACTGCACTCTCTCCCTATTCCTTGCCTCACTGTCACGTGGCACCGGCAACAACCCAGAGATGACGACTCTGTCTGTCCTAGCTTTTAGCTTCCAGCCTAACTCCCTGAGCTCTTGAATGACCTCCCCACCCCTCTTCCTACCTATGTCGTTGCTGCCAGTGTGTACCACGACTTCTGGCTGCATACCCTCCCCCTTAAGGATTCTGAAGTCATGGTCCGAGACGTCTCGGACCCTAGCACCCGGGAGGCAACAAACCATCCGAGAGTCTCGCCCATGTCCACAGAACCGCCTGTCCGTCCCTCTAACTAGAGATTCTCCTATAACTAGCGCTCTCCTCCTCTCCCCCTTTCCCTTCTGAGTCTCAGAGCCAGACCTCACGCCACAGACCCTGTCACTGCAGCGTACACCTGCAATGCTTTCCCCCCAACAGTTTCAAAAGCTGTATACTTATTGTTTAGGGGAAACCACCACAGGGGAACCCTGCACTGCCTGCTTCTTCCCCTTCCCACCTCTAACTGTTACCCAGCTACCTCTGTTCTCCGGCGTAACTATGTCCCTGTAGCTTCTATCAATCACCCTCTCAGCCTCTCGAATAATCCTCAGGTCATCCAACTTCAGTTCCAGTTCCCTAACACGTTCGGTGAGGAGCAGGATCTGACTGCATTTCCTGCAGACGAAGTCGGCAGGAGTATCGGTGGTCACCCCTACCTCAAACATCCTGCAGTAGGAACATTCCACTGCCTGCGCTGCCATGACTGTACACTTTGTCTCCAAAACAAGAACACTGAGTCAATAACACTGAGTCGCTTACCTGTGGACTTTAAAGTTAGGTTAGAGGAGGAGGATGGGATGGAGGCCCTACGAATTAGGGCCTGGGGTCTCGAACACACCCACTCAAATACCTATCACTTACCTTCCCGACCAGCTCTGCGCTCCAACCTCACTTCCGCCCAGCTCGCGCCGCTCTCTGCGGTGAAAAATACCTTGTTTTAACTTCTCTTATCCCTTCCATGATTTCCTTTTCTTCTGTAATATGTTATCTTTATGATCTTCACCAAGTCGTACGTTTCTCTGAATATGTGTGGATTTCACTTTTCCCCAATCCATTTTCCTCATGGATTGAAATTAATACTGGAACCAAGACGTAATCACCAGCCATTACAGCCTCTGATATTGCCGTTGCCACTCTCTGCTATTCCACATGACTTCTCTTTTCAAGTAGCGAATTTTTGAACTACTCGAAAAATATTGTCTCTCCAAGAGGGTGGTACCTTTGCTCTATTTTAAATCGCCTTTTCTTCTATGGAAATTACTTTTTATTGATCATTTCAAACGCAACACAGGTTTGACCAGGCTTCAGATTGCTGAATCATTATCAGGCGGCTTCTGGCAAAAGCTCATACATACCTAAAATAGCTTTCTTTACCTCCTCATATGTCCCAGATTACTCCACTGATAGTGCTACCAATATATCACTAAATGCATTTATTTGGAATAACAAAACCAACATGGTCATTGGCCATTTGGCTTGTTTTGCCACCTTCTCAAATGAGATGGAAACGGCTTCCAAGACTTTCTTATCAAACGTAGGCTGAATACTTTTAAACAGATCCCCAATAGGCATTTGACAACTATAAGTTTGCTCATCCTCAGGCCTACTTGCCGACAGGCTTTATCTCCATTCTACTCAGCTAATTTTACTATCGAACCATCAATGTATGAAGTTCAAACTTCTTTTCTTTCTTCCTTTTCTCTCTCTCCTTTCGTTCTTTTCTCTTTTTTTGTGTTTTCGTTCTGCTAAAGCAATTCGTTCTTTTCCTCCTTCCTTTGCTTCACTGCATTGGAAACAGCTTCATAAATTTTGCTCCTTTTTCATCTAATTCAGGCAGTTGCATTTTCAATTGAATTTTAGCCATATCCAAAGATTCTGAGGACGTTTTCAGCAAACGTAAATTCCGAGTGATTGCAATAAATATCACTCCTTACCTCACGCAAGATGGCAGCTCCAACTCCAACTTGACTGTCAATGCTTTTCCTCGTTCTCCTTTTGTGAAGCCACCAGAGTCATTTCTTTCACACCCTATTACATTTTAAAATTACTGAATTGAAATACCGGTTAAAAAGGCATAAATACCTACCATTCTCTGCCCTTGAGTCCAGCAAATTTAATCCTAAATTCTAAATATAGAACAAATCACGCTAACGGCCACAAAATCTAGATTGACCAAGGCAGCTCCAATAAAAATATTTTAAGAAAGCAGCTTGGAACGTAACTGTTCTAGTTATTTTAAGTGGGTGTTCAGTGGATATTCCACAAGTGCTAGAGGTGGCCCAGTTAATTAGTTATACCCAAAACAGAATTCATGTGCAACATCACCGAATGAAACACACACAAAAGCGTACAGCATATTAAATAACTTAAGCTATCCAAAAACCTAACAGATTACCGTAACTTGTTGATGTTGTCCCAAATTCTTGAAAAAACGACCATAAACACACTTTGACAAAAATAAGTTAAATTCAAACACAGATTCTCGCATAAAAGATATCAGAGACACAGAATCAGCATGGAACTCTGTCCTTGAAAGGAAACCTGAAAACAAAAACTGCTTGCTAAAACCAAAACAAACCAAATCAAACCAGAGTAAAGCTGAGCTGAGAGAAGGAAAACGCCATTTTCATTGTCAAAGTATTTTTTAAAAAAAATAAAAGCTTCTTCTTGTAGATTAACGCAGACACTTCAGAAACCCTGTCTTTCTAAATCCATTTTGGAAAAAAAAAATCAAGGAACATAATCTCGTTAAGGGAGCTGCATCATCACACTGCACTCTTCACCATTTATCACATGTCAACCATGTTTCCTCTCAGTCTCCATTGCTCGCTGTAAAACATCCAGGAATCAGTCCAATCTCTCTTCGATATCGGAATTTTTTCAGTGCCAGGCAGCATTGTGTTGAACATCTTTTTTCATCCTTTCCAGTGTGATCCAGTGCGAGATTTGGATTCCAGAACTGCACACAATATGTTTACTATGCAGTCTAACGGATGTTTTATCAGGTTTACAGCCACACCATACTACTATTAAACTCTGCGCCAGACTTAATAACACCAAATAACGAATATGTCTTCATAATCATTTAATTCATCTGTGCTAATATCTTAATGGACTGATATCGATTCAAACCAAAGTCCCTCTGATTCTCAATGCTTCCCAGAATCGTACCATTCATTATGTATTCACTTTCCGTCTTTGTTCTCGTCAAACAATACGAATTAATGATCTCACATTTATCGGGTAGAATTCCATTTGCCTCTGAGCTCGGTTGCCATATGCTCTTGTAAGCGAAGGCTCGACTCCTAACATTTACCAATTTTGTTATCTCCCGCCAATTCTTTCAGTTGCTGAGCTAAATTCACTTCGAACCGTTTCTTCATTTTCTCCACACTTCATGATTTTGGAAGATCTCAAATAACTATCTTCGTAGTTTGAAGTCTCATCGATCTGACAACGAACTGAGTATGCACATGTCAACAGCTCTTGCTAAAACCAAAGCAAAACGAACCAAACCAGAGTAAAGCTGAGCTGAGTTTTACAACAGCTGATGTGATTAGGCTGTTCTTCTCCCAGAAAATGTGCTCTCATGCAAGGATCACATCCTCGGAAGACCAATCTGATCTCTGGCAGAAGAAAAAAATATTTTCATTTGTTGAAGCTGACAATGTTCAGATGTATGTGCCAGCACAATCACATGGCAATTAATTGTCCACTTGCTCTTTTACTGAGATTTTGTCACAGGCGAGATGCCAGAAGACTGGAGGTTAACAAACGTGGTGCCACTGTTTAAGAAGCATGGTAAGGACAAGCCAGGGATCTCTCGACCGGTAAGCTTGACCTCAGTGGTGGGCATGTCATTGGAGGAAATGCTGAGGGACAGGATGTACATGTATTTAGAATAGTCAACAAGTCTTTGCGCGTGGCAAGTCTTGTCTCACAAACTTGATTGAGCTTTTTGAAGAAGTAACAAAGAGTATTGATGAGGACAGAGCAGGAAATGTGATCTATTTGGACTCCAGGAAGGCGTTCGACAACATTCACTTGGGAGACTGATTAGCAAGGTTAGATCTCATGGAATTCAGCGAGAACGAGTCATTTGGATACAGAACTGGCTCAAAGGTAGAAGACAGAGGTTGGTGGTGGTGGGTTTCTTTTCAGACTGGATGCTTGTGACCAGTGGAGTGTCTCAAGGATCGATGCTGGGTCCTCTACTTTTTGTCATTCAGATAAATGATTTGGATGCGAGCAGAAGAGGTACAGTTAGTAAGTTTGCACATGACACCAAAATTGGAGTTGTGGTGGACAGCGAAGAGGGATACTTCAGATTGCAACAGGATCTTGACAAAATGGGAAAGTGAGCTGAGAAGTGGCAGATAGAGATAATTCAGATAAATGCGAGGTGTTGCATCTTGGGAAAGTAAATCTTAGCAGGATGTTTCCACTTAATGGTAAGGTCTGAGGGAGTGTTGCTGAACAAAGAAACCTTGAAGTGCAGGTACAAAGATCTTTGAATGTGGAGTCGCAGGTAGATAGGATAGTGATGAAAGTGTTTGATATCCTTTCTTTTATTGCTCAGACTAATGAATACAACATTTGGGAGGTCATGTGATGGCTGTACCGTATATTGGTTAGGCCACTGTTGGAATATTGTGTGTAATTCTGGTCTCCTTCCTATCGGAAAGAAGTTGTGAATCTTCAAAGGGTTCGGGAAAGATGTAGAAGAATGTTGCCAGGATTGGAGGATTTGAGACATAGGGAGAGGCTGAACAGGCAGGGTCTATTTTCTCTGAAGTGTCAGAACTTGAGGAATGATCTCATAGAGATTTACAATATTATGAGGGGCATGGATAGGGCAAACAGGCAGAGTATTTTTCCCTGGTGTCGGGGAGTCCAGAAATAGAAGGCATGGGTTCGGGGGAGAGGGGAAACATAAAAGAGTGGAAGTAAGGCCATTCGGGGATGATATTCCAAGTTCACGCAGTCGTCTTGGTAAAACCATAAAATAAAACAGATTCTCAAAGGAAAGATGTCAGAGAGAGAAAGTGTCAGACAAACTCTACTCAATCCAGTAACCTTTCGCTCCTTTCACTCCAGCAGATTTTCATTGACCAGCAGCTTCAAACAAAACCAAACTAGAATACAAAGAGAGCTGGGAGAACTGGCCACTACCAGTTCGTAGTACAACTGCTTAAACAAAACACTAAAGACCTCCTCTGGTTGTTAACATAAGCTGTACTTGTTGACCATTATTAAATTAGCGAGATGTAACAATCTGGCACCTCTGCCATCAATAATCCTTTTGAAAAATAACAAGGGCAAAATAGCCTTGTCAATGGGCCAGTCCCCATCACATACTGAATTAACAAGGAAATTATTGTCTGACAGTGTGCAGTAAAAAAAACTCTCTACATATATTATAATTAGTCACTGAAAGGTGGCCGCAAATTAAAAGTTATCTCTGAAAAAAAGGTTAATAAAAGTGTTTGGATATTGCTTGGAATTAAAGCGCATGAAAATAATGCAATATTGCTGCTTGGAGACAATCTCAGGATCATGACCACGTTGATCCGTTCCTTGGGGTATTGAAATACGAACACAAATCTAAATTTGTGACACTGCATCATTACGGAAAATCTGTCGTAATGCTTTTGTTCAAAATAATTAGAAAGAAAGATTCCAGTTCTAATTACAGCTTCCTAGTGGACAGAGCACACAATTTAAAATAATATTTCTGAACTGTCGCATCATCAATTCCGAGAATGTACTGACACATTACCTACAGCCGGAGGGGAGAGATTGTTTTACACAACACAATGCATCTTCCAAGGCAATTGGTGGCAAAAGTATTCTACACTATTCTTGCCATTGTTGGTGTTCCTGGTAGGTCTTGTAACAATCTCTGTTTTATAAGTCAAGGCATTGAATCGTACTCACTTCCACACTTGGACTGATGTTTAGTTTTTGTTTTCTTTTCAGCAAATTAAATTGCAATAGTAAACGATAGTGTCCTCCCATACTGAGACTGAAGTAAAATGTTTGACTTTCAGCAGACTCCTCCGTAATGAGCAACTTTGTCTCTTTCTCTATACTGCATAGAATGTGTTTGCTGGAGGCAACAGTGATGGTGTTTCGCTGAGTACCAATTCTGGTTTTTCAAGAAACTGTTGAGCATGATTTACCTATCACTGGTTTTGCCAAGCTTACCATCGGTAAATGGGTTTTATTACAAACACTTCTTGTTGACATTTAATAATTCCAATTTCTTGATCTAAAGGGCGTTGCTGGTGCTCCGGCGGCTCGCTCCACATGGAGACCAGGTACAACATGAACAGTAACTGAATTGAGCAGGTCATTGTGAAGTGAAAAGCGAAGTTCAACATGGATGGCTTGGACTACCTGGTGGCTAAGACAATGGATGCTTGGGAATATGATATTTGTAAGGGTAGATAACTGTGCGCAGTGTTGAGCATTGGGTTCCGACTATAAAATGCTTTGCTAAATTATTTGATCTAAAGTTTTCATGTGAACTGTGACGTTAAAACAACCTACACTGTTGTGAAATTTAATAGGAGAAGTGTGGAGAGTGGCGTGGCTGCAGCGCCCCAGATTGGTTCAAACAACTTTGATGAAAGTAACGTTTCTCATCATGCCATTTATTGTCCTCCGAACATTAATGGTTTTTGGAATGTTGTTAACATATCATACGTCTGGGAGTATCACTTTGTCCTTGGTTAGCATGCATCTTTGTGTAGTACTACTTCCACACGGTGCCAGAATCCCAGGTGCGATTGCAGCCATAGGTGATTGCATGGAGTTGGCCATGAAAGATGTGCATGTTCGATGGAATGACCATGGTAATTGCGGAGTAAAGGGGATAATGTATGGGAGTGTGTGTCGGCGTGTTTCTCTTTGGAATGTCAGCGCAGGGTCGATGGATGAAATCGCCTCGATTTGCACTGTCAGTGTTCGATCATTCTATTAATTTAAATATATGATTGTCATAATTTTTATGATGACCTGTGCGGTTAGGTTCCCTGAATGGTCATCCTCAACCAGCAGAAGTTCTAGTCATTACTGACTACATATCCAAAGAATACAGTCGAACGCTCCTTCCTGTTGCTGCTGATAACATACTGGCATATTGGAGATGAAAGCTCTGGATGTATTTGTAAACAAATTTACAGAGATACCTGCTGTTCATAGACCGGTTTGAAGTACTCGTCAACGCTGTGGTACCCCTGTTATCACACCTGGGCCAATGCGCTCAGAAAGGCAAATAATCTGTGATGGAATAGCGTTTTTTCACCTACCAAAGGAGGCCTGGTTTGGGAGGACTGCGGCACTGTTTCAGTCATTTAATTGTGTTTGTTCTTCTCCAAGCTGACGAATTAGCATACTGCCGATTCGGTCATAATGAGAGAAAGTCACCCGTGCTGCTATGATGTCCGTTTGACCTGCTTTGTGGCTATGAGCGACTCAGTAACACAAAGATTTTCAGTGGTCTGCAAATGATTCATAATCCTTCAGCCTAGCTCTTCTAAAAAAGAATTCATTGATCCTCAGGTGGCAAGATGTTCTCTGCTTTTTGGCTGAGAGATGTCACTTCCATGGTTGCCACAATTCTTGCATGGGGCTCAAGATGTCGCTGCTCAATGTTATTGAAACCGTTTCTTCGAAATTCTGCCTCCTCGTTCTTACAATTTTGAGTTTTGGAAAGTGAATGCGTTTGGGAAAGACAGCTCGACCGTATTCTTTGGATACGAAGTCAGTAATGACTCGAACTTCTGCTGGTTGAGGATGACCATTCAGGGAACGAAGCCGCACACATCAGTTCAGGATGTTCGAATTTTTTTCTGATTGGATGATTTAACTTCATGATTTTCAGACGGATGTATCAAGTTGAGGTTGTTTATTGACGATTATATGTATTTGAGTTGCGAGGGATCAAACGTACTTTAAGCGACCAGACTGAGGAAGTGATGAAATTATTTGATGTTTTCTGCTAGCATGTGCAAGTTTTTAAATGTTTGCCGTAATGATAAGGTTTAGGTGAACATTGATAATATCCATTGCCGTTCTAACAGTATCGTTAATAACATTAATAGTATCATGCCGCCTTATCTAGCTTGGCTGTCTTTTATTTGGCAGGAGTTACGCAGTGAATCACAATCATTGACGCAATAACGTCTTATTCCTTTAATGCAAAAATGATAGAACGTATTTTGATGGAGTGTTGGGTGGCAAGATGTCAACCGAGATTCATTTCAAAGCAAATAACCTTCGGAAGATTCAGAGAATGCCCACTGTTGTCATGAAGCGTTCAATTCTTTGTTTTAACAATTTCATGTGCATTTGTGTGGATGTTTGGTTTGAAGGAGAATTCAAGCCTTCCAAAGCACCATATAAAGCAGAAAAATCAGCTGCTGCTTACCCCAGTAAAATATTGCATTTATTATGGTCATCATGTTCCACACTATTCCTTTGTGAAATGTGTAATGGATTAATTCAGACTTTGATCCTTTGTTTCAGATTCTTTAAAATTGATATGACACTGAACAACAAAAATGTTTATGCTGATGCCGATCACTTAGATTCCGGGTCAGGCACAGAAAATATGTTATCGGTAACTTCATGTCCACTTTCCTTTTTCTGTCTTTTACAGTTAATCTAGTGGCGATTGTATTTTTAGCTGGGGGCAAGTGTGGACTTTCTACCTGCACCATTCGCTATCTGGTGGCCATGGCAGCATCAGATTTCCTGTTCATTGTATTTGACGTTATACTTTATCGGTTCAATTCCTACTATTATCCACGATGTTTCCTGGACATCACTCCCGTTTGTAGTATTGTTTATGCCCTGAACCGCTTAACCATTGATTGTTCTGTCTGGTTCACTGTCGCTTTTTCTTTTGATCGTTTTGTCGCCATTTGTATTCACCACATGAAAACTAATTATTGCACTGAGAAAACAGCAATGAGAGTTACAGCAACAATATGCATTTTCTTTTTTTTAAAGAACATTCCTATTTACTTTCGATTTGAACCGAAAAGGTATACCAACAATGTTCCATGGTACTGCACTACGAGGGACAGTTATCGTGATGCACCTCAATGGATTAGTTTCTGTTATTTTGAAAAATTTTTAACACCAATTTTACCATTCGCTTTTCTTATCTTGCTCAATGTTCTTACCGTGCGACACATCTTCCATACCATTAAGGTGAGGAAGGGACTCAGGGAACAGAGGAAAATAGAGAATGATCCAGAAATAGAGAGCAGAAAGAACTCTGTCATTTTACTTTTTGCCATATCAGGCTGCTTTCTACTTCTCTGGCTGATGTATATTTTATATTACTTTGATGTCGCTTATCATTTGGATGACGATGCTTTTGATCTCTTTGAACAAGTCGCATATATGCTGCGAAACTTAAGTTGCTGCACAAATGCATTTATTTATGTGGTGACTCAAAAGAAATTCAGAGACCAGCTTAAATATGCTGCGAAATATGCCATTGTAAAAGTAATTCAGTTGATTTCTAAATCTAAGTGATGGAGAGTCAACATTAAATATTTGCAATGGAACAAGGTGTCCAGATGAGGACTTGCAAGAAAGGAGAAGGAGGACTAGGGATGGATCAGCAATCCTTTTCAGTTGGGTGAGGAATGAAACTGAGGAGAATGACAATGGAGGATAAAGTATGATGAAGTGCTGCTCCCAATGAACAATAGTAAGGAGAAAGGGAAACAGCAGCAACAAATATAATGAAGTGTGCAATCAGATATTCGAAAAATGATAGAATTCATCCCATTCAATCGGTACTCGGAGAACGAACTGGACAAAGAAAAAAAGAAAAGTGACCCACAACATGGTATCATGTTTCATTTGTTACGCGTCTTGATCAGGCAAAGGCAGACTCACCCTCGCTGAATTGTCTGATGTAAAAATCTGTGTAAATATAAATGGAACAAAGTTGGCACATGTGTTATTTGAAAAGGTAAATACTGTATTTCAGTGATAGCATTCATCCTGCAGTTTATAAATGCACTTTCAGAAATAATTAATTTGTCTGTTTCCATTTCGTCGCCACGAACCTGATATGACTTATCTTTAGTTGTTTCTTTCTTCAAATCGGGCGATGGGTTGGTGGAGGGAGTTCAAGCCTAATCAGAGGGTGTGTTGGCTAATGGTGTGTTGGCTAATGGTGTCCAACCCTTGGGAATGAGGCTGAATGTCACAGATGAGCAGGTATGAATGTGTCAATTGAATGATTTTGTGATTCTGACTCAATTCATTGAGCCGAGTGGGAACTGACTCAGGGTGAATTCAAAAAGACATGCACACACTCACTAGACTTATTGTCTGAGTCGTCCATTCGCTTCTGAATTCGCATTTGACTCAGCTCATAGTGGTCAACCAGTCATTCATTCTAGCTGCTGAAAATCCGACGTCCGAACCTTAACACCCTTCCTGCGTAGCTCATTGGTACAGTAAATAAGAACTAACTCTGTCTTTTGGTATTCCTCGTGGAGAGTTTTCTACAGCTGTTTCTCTGACATCCTAGACCAAGTGTGACAATGCTAATCCTTTAACGAAGTTTTATTGTCAATGAATCTCTTCCAAGAGGTTTAGATTAGACTTACAGTGTGGAAACAGGCCCTTCGGCCCAACAAATCCACACCGACCCACCGAAGCGAAACCCACCCATACCCTTACATTTACCCCTTACCTAACACTACGGGCAATTTAGCATGGCCAATTCACCTGACCCGCACATCTTTGGACTGTGGGAGGAAACCGGAGCACCCGGAGGAAACCCACGCAGACACGGGGAGAACATGCAAACTCCACACAGTCAGTCGCCTGAGTCGGGAATTGAACCCGGGTCTCAGGCACTGTGAGGCAGCAGTGCTAACCACTGTGCCACCGTGCCGCCCATTGCCACCGTGCCGCCCATAAATGAAAAAAAAGGTCTGAAAATGTATGGCTTTCGGGACTAACCGATTCTGCCTCAAGAAACAATCAGGCAGAAGACAATTTTTTTAGTTTCAGTTTAAAATAATCTTTGTACACTGAAAGGAGAATGGCCAGTTCTCCCATTCAGCTATATTCTCATTTTTTCTTTTGTTTTAGCTGGGGATCGAGAGAAGCTGCTGAGTGGAAAAGAGATGCCAAGTTTCAGTCAATGAAAAATGGGTGATCCCACCTCTCTCTGGCATCTCTCCTGTAAGAACCTGGGGTTGAATGCACCTTTCGTTTTTCACCAAGAGATGCGTTTGTCGGGATGTTGTAGGAAATTGGAATAGCTTTAGACTGCGGGGAATCTAATGTCGATTGAGTTATCGAATAGTCGTTATTCTATATTCCGTTCAATTTTGTTTTATGTTTCCTTCGGTGGTGTGTAAATAAATTCTGATTTATAAGAAGATGAATGGTTTAACCAGATGCATCACTCCAGCGATATCCACCATACATATGCCTGAATCAAATGGGAATATTCGGGTCCGGGGTGCCTTCGTTTACGTCTCTAGCCTTGTCCAAACCACCAGGCAGCAGGGATATTTACAAGGCATTCTAAAGATTTGTTTATTTACTGGAATTGTCAACCATGTTACCCATCTGAAGGATCCTCCATCAGTTCAGCGTTATCACCGTTCTTCTGAACTTAGAATAAAAAAGCTGAATGACTTGCGGATGTCAGTAATCAAAACTAAGGAAAAGCCAAGATGACTGAGCCAACGACACAAATATTATTTATGAAGAAGGGTGACTTGACACGCATCATTTACTCTAATTTCCTTCTGCAGATGCCGCCAGACCTGCTACACTTTCCAGAAATGCCTGTGTTTTTTTTTTGCTTTTTGCTACTGGAGCCTCAGTGGTTGCAGACTATGACATTTCTTGCAGATATGTTTTGCTAAAACACATCGCTCATTGCGCATTCAAATATCTAACTTTGCACAAGCTGACTTTTTTTGCAGCCAAGTTGAGAAATGGTAAATAGTAAATGCAAAATCATGTCTTTACTGGCAGGATAAATTTCAAAGGGAAGAATCCGACCAGAAATATCTTTTGAAGTATGCAACCTGTTTTCACTGTGGCAGCTTAGCTGCTGCAAACAGGTTTTCTGTCTACCAGCTAAAATTAAATAATATTGGGAAAAAAAATCTGAGCCGGGCGAACAAGCCAACACCCTCACGTAATTGTAAGTAGCCATTCCAGACGTATCGACATTTTTGCCTTGATGACACCTTTTGAAAGAAAGAGAAGGACAACATAAACTTACAAAAGGATCAGAACCGTCATCATACAACGTACTGAAGCATTTCTTGGTCACATTTTATTAAAGAGGGAATTTCTACTGATATTGTCACATATAATTATCCCAAGTTAAAACATTTGAAAAGCATCGTAGTTTACCCTATCGTACTGAGTTAGGATTCATCTATTCCCATATTTGCACTGACGGCTTCTTTATTACAAAAATGATGATATCGTGAATGAGAGTTAGTGAGCAAGGCAGTTAAATTCTATGCTGAATTTTATTTCATGTCCACGTTATAAACACAATATGGCCGTTCCCATGAGATACACAAATATTAGCTACAGGCTCTCATTTTCAACCATTCCCAAACATTAACGGCACCTCAAATGAAAAACATATATCATACCCACAGATCATATTTTCTAACAGTGAAGATGCAGAGATGCCGGTTTTGAATTGGGGTGAATAGGATCAGAAGTTACACGACACCACACTAAAGTTCAGCAGGTTTGTTTGATATCACAGGGTTCGAAATGCTGCTCCTAACTCATGGTGAAATCTGCTGAACTTGGCAAAGGAATAACAACGCGAAAACGTGGGCTTTCAAGTAAAGCTGTTGGATTGAAACTTAGTGTTGTGTAACATCTCAGCATATTTTTTTTGAATTCCCAACTTACATCTCTAAGCCCGACATTAAGATTCAAGTGGAATCATGAATGTTTGTACTTTAATAAGAAGATATATTGAGTAGAATGGTGCGTGAACTGTTGACAACAACCCTATTTAAATTGAGAATCATGGAAGAACTTTGAGAAAAGAAGATGAGTGAAAAGTGTCCTGAGCATAAACTTGTTTTATCCACACTCTGAGTGGTTGCCAGAAAACTGGAATATCGCAACTGCGAGTGGAAGAAAGTTTTTAACAATAAGGCTGGAAATTACAAGCCAGATAGTTGGACAAACTCTACATACAAGACATATTAGAACTGACACTTGTCACCAGTAGAGTTCCCCAAGAATTGGTGCCGGGTCCACTGAATTTCGTTGTTTATATAAATAATTGGATGTGAGGGTAAAAGTTAGTAAAATTGCAGAAGACACCAAAATTGGAGGTATAGTGGACAGCGACAAAGGTTAGCTCAGATTTCAACTGGACATTTATCAGATGGGCCCGTGGGATGAGAAGTGGCAGTTGGAATTTAATTCCGATAAATGTGAGGTTCTGCATTTTTTTTTGAGATTTGATTCCCTACTGTGTGGAAACAAGTGCTTTGGACCAACCAGTCCACACTGAAACCTCCGAAGAGTAACCTAACTAGACCCATTTTCCTCGAACTAATGCCTCAAACACTATGGGCAATTTAGCATGGCGAATTCACCTGACCTGCACATCTTTGGACTGTGGGAGGAAACTGGAGAACCCGGAGGAAACCCACACAGTCACAGGGAGAATGTGCAAACTCCACACAGTCACGCAAGGGACCCTGGTTTGTGAGGCAGAAGTACTATCCCCTGTGCCACTGTGCAGTCCATTTTGGGAAAGCAAACTTAGCAGGACTTACACACTTAATTGGAAGATCGTAGGGAGTGTTACTGAACAAAGAGATCTTGGAGTGCAATTTTATAGCTCATTGAAAGTGGAGTCGCAGGTAGTCAGGATAGTAATGAAGGCGTTTGGTACGCTTTCCTATATTGGTCAGAGTATTGACTGCAGGGATAGGGAGGTTATGTTGGGGCTGCACAGGACATTGGAATAGTGCGTTCAATTCCTGTCTCCTTCCTATCGGAAAGATGTGAAAAAACTTGAAAGGGTTCACGAGGATGTTGCCAGGGTTTTAGCTATAGGAAGAGGCTGGGGATTATTTTACATTAGATTACTTACAGTGCTGAAACACTCCCTTTGGACCAACAAGTCCACACCGACCCTACGAAGGGCAACCCACACCCTTACATTTATCCCTTCACCTAACACTACAGGCAATTTAGCGTGGTCAATTCATCAAACATTCACATTCTTGGACTGTTTCGAAGAAACCCACGCAGACACGGGGAGAATTTGTAAACTCCACACGCATGGTTGCCGCAGGCAGGAATTGATTTCAAGTCTCTGGCGCTGTGATGTAGCAGTGCTAACCACTGTGCTGCCGTGCCTCCCTGGAGTGCTGAAGGCTGAAGGTTGACCTATAGAGGTTTACCAAATCATGAAGGTCATGAATAGTTCAAATAGACAAAAGGTTTTTGCTGGTGTGCGGGTGTCCAGAACTAGAGGGAAAAGTTTTAGGCAGAGAGGGGAATATTACTTAAAGGTCCGCGTTTTCACGCAGAATGTGGTACGCGTCTGGAATGAGCTGGCAGAGAACATTGTGGAAGTTAGTACAAGTGCAACATTTCGAAGGCACTGGAAAGGATTATGAACAGGAAGGATTTGGAGGAATATGGTCCGGGTGCTGGCAGGGGGGATGAAACTGGATTTGGATATCTGGTCAGCATGGAGGAGTTGGAACCAAGGGTCTGTTTCCGTGCTGTACATCTCTATGATGCTCTGGCTCTATGCAAAAATGCAGCTTTTTTACAAAGACGTAGTGTGGGTTTTCGAAATGGAATTCATGTACAACAACGTTACTGGAGCTTTTATTTGAAAGTGATAACAGAAAGACGGGATGGGTATTAAAATGTCATCCATCATACTGGATGGATTGGCAAATTTCTTGATCATGTTTTTTTTAATTCATAACCGGTCATGCAGTTGCTGGGTTTGGAATAAAAAGATGAGGGCATTTTCTTCGCTGTTGTCTGTTGCCCTAATTCTTAATTAGGCGAAGTACCGATTTTAACGAATATTAAATTGCACTTCTGACCTGCTGTCTTAATCTGGGCGGGCGCGTACCATGATTAAGTTTGTACGTGCAGTAACTTAGATTACGCCACATGAATGTGACTGTACTCTGAATACAGAATGGTGACAATGACTCATATTGATTGCTGTTGTGCATTAATAAAAGTAAACCTATGAAATATACGAACCACAGAAGAATGTCGCTGCTGGATATGTTGAAGATCAAAGTCAAGATATCCTCCGGCACTCCATTTCTACGGATTTACAATGAAATTTGATTTGATTTTTTCACCTCTCGGCGGCCTACAGATGTGACTATTGACCTAATAAATGTCGATAAACCATAGATGAGCAAAAAGAAAATAAAACAAATGGGTGTAAAGGAGTTAAAACTATACCAAAATAATCAAATGACAACAGCCAGGATCAGTATAACAGTTCATCTTTCCAAAATCAACATTTTCTTTTGTATAAAAAAGTTTCTCAGTTAAGTAGTGAGGCATGTTTTTATTTAAGCAGCGGTGAGAGCTGTTCAGCAGTTGTTGTGAGCAATAACGTTGCCTTTGACAGGTTTCAACATTTTGACTTAGTCATTGGGAACATGTCACCAGAAATCTCTCAAAATTTAAATTAACAGCGGACGAGACAAAGTATTGGTTGCTGCACAACCCAGATCCTGAATAACAGTACAAACAGGTGCAATGAGAAAGAAAGACGATGGGAAGTCAAAATAATGGATCTGCCACAGTACAACCGTTGAGTAAAAGATTTCACAGAGGAAAATACACTGAGCAATCGCGCACGAGATGCATAGATAGACAAGGTAGGAAAAAACGAAACAGAGATGAATACGAGCAGAGATAGGGACTGGAGAACCAGACAGGAGATGTACAAGGCGAGACAGATCGGGAAAGACAGAGTATGAATAGATTCTTGACGAGACAGATTGTGGGGTCACTATGGGTGACGGACTCGACGAGACACATTGTTGGGAGAGACTGCGAGAGTCAGAGTGTAGGGAAGGTGTAGACGACAGACTGTGAAGAAATTAAAGGAGGCAGACAGATTTAAATTGTAACACCCAATCAGTGTTCAAAAGCTCACTGCAGATCAAATGAAAGTTTACCACAATCCTCCACTAAGGGAGCAACCTGACAACTCGGTCTGCAATGTAGCTGAAGCCAGCTGCTCTTTCCTCAAAAGGACATTTCGTTAAATGCACAGCTTTACAGAGTCGGCATTGTGGCTTTAGCTAAACATTGATCGAACGTACGTCCAACTGCCATGGCCCAAGATTTATGGACTCTCACCAAGCTTTCACATTCCCCAGAATGAACACCGCATCCCTTTGTGATCTCGATGTTGCCCCTCTCTTTATCACAAGTACTCACCAATATGATTAGACAACTAGTAATCTCTGGTCCATCTTTTGTTAATACTTGCAAGTTAACTTACATCACACCCCCCACTTCAGAAATATAGGGAAGGATAAATACTGAGGAAGTACCCACGTGAGCTATCCTCGAACCTATTGTGATGCCACACATAACTATTCATTGAAAGTTAAACATTTTGTAAAGAATGCTGTTAAATGCTCAATCCCTCTCTGTTTCACTCATGATTTTAAATGTTAACCCTTTACCCTGGACTTCAAATGATCCTCCAACAACTGATCCCAATTCGTATCAAATTAACTCTTGTAATACAATGGACCTGCATTTCAACATAATAAGTTATTTTCCCTTAGATTTAATACGTATTTTCACCAGTTCTTTTCTGTCAGACTCAGTTAAGTAAGTGGAGCTTGTCATTCTGAACAGCAGGCATCATTGTTTCTCAAACTTTATCACACGTTTTCTGTTGAGAATGTTCGTCGTATGAGTCATGTATGTCAGGTTCAACTGAAACCTTCCAAAATATTTCTGGGTTTAATCCTGAACTACATGCCAGTGCTTTATCTTGTTCACTGCCTTGGCTTTGTAGTAAAAGAGTGGTGTGTCATGCGACATTGTCGCTTTTACCATTGATTGATTTCGAGTTATAGAGTTACGGAATAATGCAACATGGAAGTGGTTGCTTTGGCGCAAGCTGCTCCAGGCTGAACATGTTACCCATTCAGCTATTTATAGTGTGGTTCCTATCCTTCGAAACACTTGTCAACCATGTACTTGTCAAATGTTTTTTTTAAAAATGTTATCGTTATACCTGGATCAACCACTTATTTTCTGGCAGCCCATTCCACTTACGCGCCACCCCCTACTTTGATAAATTTGCCGCTCAGGTCCTTAAACGTTTCCCCATTCATCTTAAACCTGTGCCCTCTAGTTTAAAACTCCCCACCCTGGGTAAAATGCGGATATGAATTCCTACTATCCATACCCCTAATTACTTAATGCTCCTCAGTAAGGTAACCCTACATTCTCATTTGCTCCAGGAATAAAGTGCAATCCTGGCCAACATCCCCTTCTAGCTTAGGCCTACTAATCATGGCAGTATCCTTGTAAATGTTTAATACATTCTTTCCGGTTTAAAACTGCATTTCTTATGACAGGGTGACCAAATCAGAACACAATATTGCAATGTGGTTTCACCACAGACTTATGCAATTGTAACATAACATCCAAACTCCTATATTCAGTGCCTTCAACGTTAAAGAGCAGCATGCTAAATAGCTCCTTCCCTACCTTATCTACCTGTGACGCTGCTTTCAAAGAATGATGCACCTGTATTCCTCGGTCTGTCCGATCCCAAACATCCTGTAATAATTGACAATTCCCTCCATAAGTCTCACCTTGGTTTGGTTCTCCAATGTGCAAACCTCGCACATACTTGCACTTTAGAATTACATTCACCAGTCATCAGCCCACTACTCCAGCTGGTCAAGTGTGGGGAAGCATGGTCCCTTAAAACACACAGCACGTCAGGAAGCAGCCAAAGAGCAAGAGAGTTGCCGTTTTAAATATAAGGTCTGTATTTGCCCTAGAAACATCGACTGTCCTGCTCCTCGGATGCTCCTTGACCTGTTCTGCTTTCTTCAAACCCACGATTTTCAACGCTGACTCGCCAGCATCTGCAATCCTCGCTTTCGCATCTGATCAAGAACCAGCTAATTTTTGATAAGCCTCCTTGATATCAATGACGCCTCCCAATTTTGAATTATTCACAAGCATTCTTATCATGCCTTGTACACTCTCACTCAGATCGCTTCTGTAAATAACAAAAGTTAAAGTCCCCAGCACTGACACCTGTTGCAAACTAGTCACAGGTCTTCAGCCGAAGAAGCAACTTCAACCAAAACCCTCTGTTTCCTAGCATCGAGCCAATTTTGAATCCGATCAGGTATGTCTCCCTCGATCCCATGTGACATAACCTGTGCGACTAGTCAGCCATTTGAGACGTTCTCAGAGGCCTTAGTAATGTCCGTATCGCAATTCCACCACACTAACTCCACCTGTACTTCTCGTTACCTCTCTGAAATAGAATCTCTGCCACGTCTGTCCGGCATGAATTCCCGTGCATACTTCCATTATCAAACCAATTAAAATGGTGTTTCATCCCCGCTGTCAATACTTCCTCCAACAATATGCTTACCCCTGATATCAGACTCACTAGACTATAATGGCTTTGTTTGAATTTGCTACATTGATTAAACACTGAAATAGCATGAGAAAACCTCCAGACATCCATAACCTGATCAGTAGCTGAAGACAAAGCTAAAATGTCTGCAAGGGCCTCTGCAATCTTTCGCTAGTCTCCTACATCTTCTGAGAATGGACTTGATCAGGTGAAGGGGACTTAAACAGCGTAATATGCTGAAAGGTTGTAAATATCTCTTGTCGTGATAAATTGTCAAAATAATACCATTCTTTCCCTTGTTTCCTTAGCGTACATGATTCTCACCTGAGGAAACAATGATGAGAAATACTCGTTAAAAATCTTGGCAATCTCCTGTGGCTTTATGCATACAATGAATCTAAATCTCTCCCTTTTCACCTTTTACACTTAATTTAGCAACGGAAACTCATGGAATTTTCTGTAACTTTATCTAACATGTCCATTACACGTAAAGGACATGCAGCCATTTGCTGTCAGAAGCTGAAGTTAAATTATTGCATCCACTAAACTTCAGAACATGCAGAGCAGAGGGCTGGAGTTGGCGGGTGGGTGGAAGTGGGCAGATGGTGGTGCCTATAATTGTGAACACTCCTTCAAGTGTCATTTAGTTTTCTTATGAGCAGAGCAGTATCTTTGTGACATGAGTGAGAGGCATAAAATTATCAAGATAGCAAATTCGGCACACAGGAAGACACTGTTCGTTTTTGTGGAGAGATCGCAGATGGGTAGAAAGATTAATGTGCTGAAAATATGTTGCTGGTTAAAGCACAGCAGGTTAGGCAGCATCAAAGGAACAGGAAATTCGACGTTTCGGGCTAGAGCCCTTCATCAGGAATGGGCCTGATGAAGGGCTCTGGCCCGAAACGTCGAATTTCCTGTTCCTTGGATGCTGCCTAACCTGCTGTGCTTTAACCAGCAACACATTTTCAGCTCTGATCTCCAGCATCTGCAGACCTCACTTTTTACAGAAAGATTAATGTACAAAGGTAGATATAAGAGTAGAAGAGTCGTTTAAGTATTCTTTTCACTCAGAGGGCAGTGGGAGTGTGGAACACACAGTGTAAGTATAAATATTGTCACAGTGAGAAGGAATGAGATGCGCTTTGGTTGTCACTGAGTACGATGGCTCACAATCTAGTAAATAGCATGAGGATATTCAAAGAAAGAACAAAAAGCAAAATTACAGCGCAGTTCCAGGTTCTTCAGCACTCGAAGCTGCGTCGATCGAGATCCTCTATCTAACCCTGCCGTCCATTTTCTAAGCAATCATATCCCTCTGCTCCCTACCTATTCATTCATCTGTCTAGATACATGTTATTTGAGGCTATCGTACCCGTCTCTACCACCTCCCCCAGCAAGGCGTTCCTGGCATCCACCAGCCTCTGTGTAAAGAAAATTCGAAACTTATCTTCCTTAAACTTTTACACTGTCTTTGAACTAATGAGCCTGAACATTTGAGTCCCAAACGTTGGGAAAACGCTCCATTCTGTCTCAAAATCTAGTGATTCTGTCGACATCAATCTGTAACACTCTCAGTCTCGGTTTATTGATAGCAATCCTTATCTACGCAACGTCTCTTCATAGCTGAAAACCTCCATAGCAGGCAAGAATCTGGTGAAGCTTTTCTGCACCCTCTCCTCAACGTACACATCATTGTCACATGGAATTGTACGCAGTACATCAAAGGTGTTTAAGCAAAGACTTATGCAACACAGACATAATGTTTACCTGCACACTCATTGCCCCGCTTGATGAAGGATCTCATGCAATACGCCTTTTTGGCCACCCTATTGACCTGTGTTGCCATCTTCATGGCACAGTGTACCTGAACGAACATGTCTCACTGTACGTGACTTTCACCAAGGCATTTCCAATTCCTGCACAGTTCTCTATTGAATTCGACTTTCCAAAATACATCACCTCACAGTTGCCAGTTTGAACTCCATTTTCTATTTGTCCACCCAACCTTTCCAATCTATCTGTGTCTCTGACAGTTCGGTTCATTCTCTGCTCCTCTACCAATCTTAGTGTCATCTGCAAATCTGCTAATCAGACCAGCTACACCTTCCTCAAGCTCATGCATGTTTCTAACAAACAACAGTGGTCACACCACGCAGCCTCGTGCAACTACCACGCACAGTTCTCCATTTTGAGAAGCTTTCTGCAACAACAACTCTCTGCTTCCTGTTTACCAGCCAATTCTTTATCCATCTTCCTCGTACACCATGGGCCCCATGGCAATTCGCCTTCTCTGTCAGGCTACCACATGATACTTTATCAACTTGCAGACTTGGTCAATAGCTTTGAAAGCCATGACATTGCAATTGGTCATGCCAGTATCGCTAGACGTCGTTTGGTTACCCGTATCAACTCGTCCCTGAAGCAATTAGTTCCAGCATACGACCATTTCTGGGTTTAAGAATTTTGTCCATAATTCTCATGTAACCATCCTGTCTTCCATGATAACTGGGTCCCCTTTGAATTGTCCCTTGATCGAAGGGTGATACTTGTTTCCTTATCACCATGACTATGCCTCTCAGAATCATATATTTTTTCACCAGGTTGCTCCATACTCAGCAACACGAAGTTGATCTATTCTCAATGCAGAATCTTCTCTTCCAGTTCTACGCTGCTAAGCTGCATTCTTCATGAAGCAGGTCCCTGTGCCAATTGAATTCCCTCTCATTTTTTTCTCCCTCGGTAATCGCCCAAACTAACAGCCAAAATGGGCTTATGCAGGAAAAAATATCTCTCCGAATGATTGTACGAGCTTCATGCCTTCAAAGCAGTTAATAAAAATGTGTGCCCTTATTTTTTGAGTTGGAGCAAGGAGGGACAGGAAAATCTTCCTTTGAAGAACGATATGAAATGCATGCTTAATCGTTTCTTTTTTTTTTGAAAAGAACACCTACCGTTGGAACCATATTTTAACCTGTTTCTAAATTAATTTGACAGAGATTACATCCGCCCATTCCTATGTATTTCCCATTGACAGAATGAAATAAAAATTTGCCCCCACGCCCCACACCATATCACACTTCTTTCACCAACATAATGAACCATAACCCACACGGCAGGAAAATTTCCTTCATGGACCCAATAATTCATGTTCCAGGGTTGTTAAAACCCCTTCATCACACAATCTCTCACACGCCATTAGACATCAGCAACACTTTCACCAAACAATTTCCACCCATGGTTTCCATACTTTTGCAACTTCTTATGAATTGATCCAGTTGTGAGAACCTTGCAGTCAATGAATATTCTCCACGTTACTGGTCATTACAGTTTGTCTCTTCCTGCTTTAATTGAAGATTCGGTATCAGTTTCTTGCAAAGGAGATGATCTTTCAACATCTGAGGTGAGAGGCAATTCTTTGATAATGAGTCAATCGTACCACAGTACTCAAGAAACGTCACCAAGCCATTTTCAACAATAATAGCCCATTCGTCAAAAGAATGGAGAATTCATGTCCAATCAATATGCGAGGGGTGCCTTTCCATCGATGTTCAGATATGATGAACAGATTCCCAATCCATCAATGAAACTTCCATCACTGAATGAGTAAGTGAAGTGCCATGTTCCCAAAATCATCATGGGATTAGATAATGATTTCGGCCAGCATGTGCTAAAATGCACAATCAGAGAGGATCCAGTCGTGCTGACTGAAAATTTAACCAAAGGTAGAAGCAACTAGGAATCGCAGCACTATAATTCACTTACTGCTTCTCATGGGTATCCAGCTTGTTCCTGCCATTATTGTAATAATGACACGATAAGGACTCAGCTTGAGCCCGTCAAAACATCTGAATGTGCCTAATATCTGAGCTGGAGTTTGTTCTGAAGAGAATAACGAAGATGCTACCGGGAATGGAGAGACTGGATAAGCGGGGGTCCTTTTAATTGAAGCATGGACGGTTGAGAGGTGATATTATAGCAGTTTATAAAATCATGACAGGTGCCGATGAGGGGTATTGCATGTGCGTTCTCTCCAGAGTGTGGAGTCCAAGACAACGTCGCATATTTCTAAGGCGAGAGGAGATTTATATGAAAAATAAATGCTTGCATTTTTCTTATACACAAGGAGGGATTCGTTTGTTGAATGAACGTCTACAGAAAGTTTCTACTCAGGCATAGTTAGGACGCTTAAAAGTAATTTATGATTAAATTGATAAGGATTGTTTGATGGCATATGTGCCAAGCACAGGCAAGTGGGACTACTTTATCTTGGGATTATGGTTACCACGAATTGGCTCAATGGAATTTTCTGCTTCAGTCGAGCGTGGTTCTGTGATTCTATCCGCTTTTTTTTTCTGTGAGGAGCCATTTATTGATAACTTTATGTGAATGTCAAGACATGGGGGAATAACCCGATGTGGCCTTCATCCACCACCAGACTCTGCAATAAAGAAGAAATCACACTACAATTTCAGGCGGGCAAAGGAGGGGGGGGGGGGATATTAAATAGTCCCTAGGGATGTGACAAAAAATTCATCGCATTGAATCAAATATGCATAATTAGGAATGCCAAAGGTAATCTTGTTTTATGTGTGAGGACAAAATTAAGAGGGTCTGTCAAATTTTCCACAATGCCATTGCGAGCTAGAGCCACGCCTCAGAGTCACAGAAGATGAGACAGAATATCAATGTTTATATGATGAGAGATCTTTGATAGAGATACCGTGGAGTTCTCTTCCACACAAACCAATTGAAAGCATAAAATTGAAAGCATTAAACATTTAGCAATGTGTATCTTTTAGGGTTGCAGCGATGAATGGACATCGGGAAAATACAGAAAAGAAGTCCTCAGGTAGATGATCACACTTTTTTTATGATATCTATGTGAATTAACGGTTCAAAAGTGTACTCATTACAGAAAGATTTCGGAACCAAAGGGTGTTCATTGAAGGCTGATTGACAGAGGTTGACACGTTGAATTCATTAATGCACCTTTTCCGAACAGACAGTACTCAGGACAGCAGGAACGCACGTTTCTTTAGTTTGCCCTTGCCTGTTTGAAGTTGTCGAATATGAGGTTTCAATAAGTTGTTTTGTCTGAAAATCAGGAGCCTTTATGACAAAATTTACAGGAAAATAATCTGCTTCAAATTTAAGGTATAATAGCTGTGATTATTTTTCCGACAATTATAAACATGACTGCCATTTTAAACTGGCACATTTGATCATGGTAACAGATTCATGCATCGATGTTTAAAATATCTCTGCTGAAGAGCATTTCAAACACTGATATGCAATTTTGAAGATGTCAACATTCAATTGACATGCGATCTGTACAATTCAAAGAAAAATCATATAACGCAGAAATTACCACACACTTCAAAATTCTGATGGAAAATCCAATTACTAACAGTGCAAAGCATTTTTTTTTACATCCCGGGGGGTTAAGGCAATTCTATTGCGCAAAAGAATGTTATATTTCGTGTCAGCTACAAAGGGACTCTGCTAAAATACATTTCTATTCTCCACATTTTTATAAGTAATCTGAGAGTTTGTTTCAACAGTGATTATAACGTATTCTTCAACTCTTCTTTGAATTTGTTCTATGTTGCTGCATAAACGCAAGTGGTCAGGAAACAACTCAACAACTTGAGGATATTGCCGGCTTCAGTTGCGATATATTCAGGGTTTTTAATGTCACCTTGGTCGAATTTAGGGTTTGACAGTCTGGTGATGACCAAAGTAGCGTAATATGTCAAGCAAAGTAATATCAAACTCACAGATATGGAGAACAATAAAGATGGACTTCCTCTGGTGCTCAATCTTGGCATGGATTTGATTCTCAGTTTTTGTGACCATGGAGTCTAATGCATGTTCTATTCGCCATGACAGTATGGCTGATGGCCAATGAATTAAAAGAGAAAAGTAAGAGAAATGGAAGCCAAGCAATCCAGGCACTACAAAGCCAGAATAATGCTATCCCTGCCGATGAAACAAAGACAGTTACTTTCGGTCGACAGCCCCACTGGATTTTATTAAGGATTTGCTCTGCCTCATATGCAAACAAAACTGGATTTTTTTAACACGGTCTGGACCGACGTAACTATTGATACAATAGTTGCAGTTCTTTCCGTGCAATATAGTGTTTTAAACTTCTGGCAGCATATCACCACAAATCTGTCAAACGTGATAGAAACGGTGAACCAAACAGTTAACTCGAGACTGAAGGCAGTAATGTACATAATGATCTTGCAAACAGACGTGTGAGAGGAGAAGGCAAATGTAAAATGATAACTGAAAATACGGTATAGAACAACATTATTGATAATGATCAATAGATCCGATGCTGCCATGGCTCCCAAGTATGCAGAGAATTATTTGGAAATGCCACATTGTCCTCGTGAGAGGACGAAAATAGTCACCATATTCGCTGTAAGAGAGAGAGAGAGTCGGTAATATTGCAATGCATGATTGAAATCGAGATGCTGATCCTAACGAAAATGATGTGAACAAATTCTGAGAGATTTGCAAAATAGGAAATGTGTGCAAATGTTTACGATGCTGTTGTAGTCGTCATATTGTTTGGTATTGTCAGACAATGTAGGGGGATTGTTATTACATCAGTTATGTTTCCAGATGAAGGAAGAAGCAGAAAGTATTCCGACACTGATTCGACATTTTTCTGTGAACACTGACTGTGGGCAATGCATGGTATTCAGAACTCATGCAGAGAAATTAAATTCAACTCGAGAGAAAAAACTGCCTAACCTGGAAGACAAGCAGTTGCAAGAAGAGGATAGTAAATACCGTTCAACAGCAAAACCGGTGCTTCTTTTCATTTCTGAAAATGAATTACTTTTGTAGGTGTTGAAGGCCAATGGTTGCTGTATGACCAACTCATGGAACCTGGAACCTGCATGCAACACGACATCAGAGTGTCAATTATGTCAAGTCAGCACTTACATTAGGTAAAATCATGCAGAATGCTTTTATTTTACATCATAAACTAAACAAAATAAGGTCAGATCCTGGAATTCGAGCTTTTACATCCATTGTCTTTATCATGCATTGGACGCCAAATGTCATGTATGTCAACTTATTTCTGAATTTGGACAGTTGCCATTTCTGAAAAATAATACTGCTTCGTGAACTCGTTTTGTTTTGTCATTAAAACATTTATCGAATATACTCTGCTCTCCCTACTGTTAATACGTGAGGCCAAGCGTAGAGTGTACATCATTCCATTCAAAAAAAATCAGGCAATTTGTGAAATTGCAAACTGATTTGCTAATAGTGGTTCAGTGAACACGAAAAGATAGACAAACCATCTTGTAGGTTTCTTTTGTGACACATTTAATTTAACCCGAATGTTGCTGTGATGATTGTCATCCACCCACACAGTAATGCACGCTACACAATCTGGAGATTTTACTGTAGGTCATCTGAGGCCTCGGAATGGACACAGAGATAGAATGAATTTCAGTGTTCCTTCCAGACAACACGACGAACTCCGTGCAACATGTTAACACTAAATAATTCATGGGTGGGAATAAATATTCACATCATCTCGACAGAATAACAATTTAAAAATATATATATTTAGAGCTTGACGAAGTGCTGTCACCTTAAAAAGGATATTCTGTCCTTGCATTTCCTCTATGAGTTTTTAAAGGCAGAAATGCCATGATGTCTATCTTAATGGTGGAAGGGAAGTGCCCAGTTCTACCAGTTCACGTTATTTTTTATTATGAGCATTTGTTTAGCTGTGAGAGAAACAAAATTCCTGATGAAGGGCTTTTGCCCGAAACGTCGATTTCGCTGCTCGTTGGATGCTGCCTGAACTGCTGTGCTCTTCCAGCAACACTGATACAGAAACAAAATTGTTGAGTGCTGGAGAGTTGCAAACTTCAGGAAGGGATTCTTCTGAATCTCTATGGAATTGCCCCTCTTCAGATTTTTTTTCCCCTCCGGTCTGTCAGACACTCTGTTAGAATTTATCTTTCTGACAATGGGCACGTTTATGTTTTGTTACTGTATTGGAACACTTAGTTATTGATAGTTACGGTAGTGAATCGGTGATGCTTTTAAACAATTAAGTTATTCAAAATTCCACTTTGGTTTGTTCACACTACAACTGTCGTGTTGGAATCAAAGTTGTTTGGATAATGCCAAGTGATTTGACAAGTTGCATCAGATTGGGAACACACCTTCACAGCTGCATTTATAATATGAAGAAAAAGATCTCGGCCACCTTCTTAAAATATTTTGAGTGAATATGGTCTGGTCCATAACAGACTGAGGGTTTTTGTTGAGGTTGATTCAACAATTCCAATTTTACTTTGATATTATTGGACTCAAAGGCGCGTAGTAGATGTCGGTTTCGTTTCGTTCTGCCTTTAAAATTATGATGGTTTAAACAGGGATTTGTATCGTAATGTCTCTTTCAGTCACTGCTGGTTTTGCTGGGCATGGGGATGACGTTTTTTGTAGATTCTATAAAAGTCGGGAAAGGTAAAGGTAGTGGAATTGACAGACTGGAAGTGACAGACGAAACTGGTGTTGTGCTTACTTTTGTCTGTCAGAAAATGAGAGTTGATTCCAGCAATAGCCGAAAATTTAAATTTGCTGGAAGCCCAATCAGAATCTTTGAATTGAATATAATTCAATTGGATACGAATTAGATTGAACAAAAAAAAGGAAACTGAATCTGCTTAAACCGGTAAATGCAGAGAAAAGCTTAAAAAGGAAAGAGTCGTCATTACAGAAAAAAAAATAAGAGGATAAGATTGCCCTCACAAAATGAGGGGAAAATGAGAGAGAGAGATGAAAAGAAGAAGGTGATCGAATTTGTTTTTCCGAACTTATCATTTGGGAGGGAAATTCGACGAAAAACGATTAAGTTGAGAGTGAATATTAAGCTATGTTAGGAAGATAGTAATGATGAGCTAAGCCATCGTACACAATTACCTGGTGATAAATTCTTCAATGCATCCATACATTGTCTAAATTTAATAGGAAGGGTGAAGAAGCCTTTTTCATTTCATTTCAGAAATTGGTTGAGCAAATGATGCAGCCACTCACGATGCAAGTTTTATTGATCTGAACAAAATTTGCAGGTAGAGGCAGTGATGTATCTTCATCACTACCTGAGGAGAAACTGCGGGCTATGAGGAGGTGAATAGACCATTCTTAAGTGCATATGAGCTGGTGTCTGAAACCTAGAGACAACGGTTCAGGAATCTACAAATGAATCCTTCTCAGACTTACATTGAGTAGGAAAGGATTCTTCCAAGTTATTTTGATAAGTGGACATATTGTACCAATGAGCTGAAAATGTGTTGCTGGAAAAGCGCAGCGGGTCTGGCAGCATCCATGGAACAGGAAATTCGACGTTTCGGGCATAAGCCCTTCTTCAGGAATCAATTGTACCAATGACGCTGTTTGAGAGACAATTAATTTGATAAGGATTGAAAGATCACTTCCTGATTTCGTGAGAACTTGCGTGGAAGTTCACAGTGTTAAACGTGCATGAATAGAGGCCGAAATGGCTGCCGATTATGGATTCGCTCAGAAATCCAAATTCGGCTTCTGACATCAATTTCAATTCTTGAGGGACAAATATTAAGTTCAACAGTTATCCTCAGGTTAAAAATGAGGTCTGCAGATGCTGGAGATCACAGTTGAAAATGTGTTGCTGGTTAAAGCACAGCAGGTCAGGCAGCATCCAAGGAATAGGAAATTCGACGTTTCGGGCATAAGCCTGATGAAGGGCTTATGCCCGAAACGTCGAATTTCCTATTCCTTAGATGCTGCCTGATCTGCTGTCCTTTAACCAGCAACACATTTTCAACAATTATCCTCAGGTGTTTTAAGGCAAATTAGATCTAATCGAAGATAATAATTATTGCTTACTACAGGGTAAAACAGAAACAAATGAAGGCGAAAGAAGAGTTAAAGTGCTGAGTTTCTCTTCAATGCCCAAAAACTGGCTCCATGAATTCACAGTGCTTGCGGTTTAGAAAAACCAATGTTAAGAC
The DNA here is from genome assembly GCF_020745735.1 of Hemiscyllium ocellatum. Classification (NCBI taxonomy): domain Eukaryota; kingdom Metazoa; phylum Chordata; class Chondrichthyes; order Orectolobiformes; family Hemiscylliidae; genus Hemiscyllium; species Hemiscyllium ocellatum. The sequence continues at coordinate 3,092,815 of NC_083451.1, read as the reverse complement.
TGGTGAAGAATATTAGTATAAACCAGTGAATATTATTAGAGTGGAAAAAGAAAGCACAGTGGCCGCTGAAAAACTGTACCAGTATATATAACCCGGTCGAACGTTTCATGAGCAGGAAGTGCCAGATCTTCATACAACATTTACTTGCGAAGGGAAAGTTTACTTGGGTAGGCCAGAAGCATCAGTTGCAGACAATATAGTATTCAGAGACACGGAATCATTTCAATCCTTCATGGTGATGGATTTGGCACAGAAAGAATATTGCTGGAAATACTGCTAGGATGTGGATTTCGTGGTGAGAGGATAAGTGCTGCATGATGTAGAATGAGGTTGGAGTGTCAAGGTCAAAGTGGAGAAGTATTGTTAAGGGTATTGAAAAATTATGGGCTCCAGGAATACAGCTTCTTCTTTATATGATATTGCTGGATCACGGGTTGGTCTCCTGCCCACCATGTCGAAAAGCCAGTGGAGAATCAGAATCATATAGTACTGAAGTTTATAGCAGATAAATACTATGATTTTTTTCCTGACTATGTGATAACAACGTCACAAAGTCACCAGTTGAAAAAGGGTGAAAAACCAAAAATAAAAATAAGAACATTGAAGTGATTTTTTAAAAATAACCGTGAACAGGTGGAGGATACTGTGGCATTTTTAACTGTGTCACAACAGAAAGAAGGAAAACTGAAACAAATGTATCAGAATACGTACACGAAGAAAATTCTGCGTTTATTCACGGATGTTAACATCTCAAAAAACTTATTGATAAGGCCATCATATTCAGAAAAATTGGCAGAAATTCATCGAGCAGTGTTACTAGAGAGTTATAGAAAGGACGCACAATGTGTAATGCAAGTTTTCCAGAAATGTCATACGTTTCAGGCATTTGGAAAAAAAAAATCAGGCGATATTAAAACCAACGTTTTTAATACCCGTTCCTGCTTTTGAACAATATTTGACGATCTTAATTTTTTGCGAAGGACCCCTATCTGAATCAAAAAAATTGTGAATACTGAACGCTACTGATTTAAATATCAGATACGGTTCATGAGACGTCTTCGATAGCGTTTGTTTTTTATTTGTTTCAGTGACTGAAATGACAAAGCAACCAAGACTATTCGTACACTTCAGCGAGTCCGACAGGAATGAAGGATCATTCCTCAGTACTCCTGATCTGTTGTCAATCAAAGGAGACAATGAAGCCACATATTCTTGGGAAGCAGGCAAATGATAATACCTTGGACACTATTTGGACTGCAACAGAGAGAAGTAACGAAACTATTTCAGTCCTTAATAGTCACAACAACAACAAATGAGCACCAAGAAATTCATATTTGTTCCTGTTACACAGAAATATAAGGAGATAAGCAGGTCCTGAAGCATGTGCCATAATAAAAAAAGCATGCTAGTCTGCTTCAATTGTTTGTTGCTCAAAAGCATTTAGGAAAGCATTAGGCCTGCTAAATTGTGATAGTAGATCCATGATCACTTTGCTTGCACAGACTGCAGTGTTGAAATAGGCAATGATAGGTTTAAAAATTAACTGTTGATCTACTCAGGGAATACTTATTCTCCATTTACCACATTATCTCAAGAAACGATTCAGTAACGTTCAAATTTCTATCTAGACCTGCATTTATTGGTTATCCGTATTTGCGCAGTAGAGAGAACTTAAATTTCTGCGGTCCTTGTGCTGTCAGTAAACTCACACTGCGATTGCAAACTTCGTCCCAGTGAAGGAAGGTTGAAATATTTCCAAAAAGGCGTTGAGTGACGTTTGCAGAGGGAACTGTTGCCACGTATCTGCTACTCGGTGTTTAGTAGTGTTGGAGGAAATAAAAGTTGATTCCCAATGAATATAGTGATTTTTTATGAAGTGCATCTTACAGAACCTGTCCAGTGCTTTAATTGGACCTAGCAATTGCTGGCAAAGAATGTGGTGCCTAGTGAGCGAGTTTCTTTACTTTCGATGTAGGCCTGCCCAAATCAGATTTAACACATGTTTTTAAGAAACATGTTTTCATGGTCATCATTAGACATTTCATTCCAAATACACATTGATATCAAATTCAACATTCAGGGGTAGCATTAAAGCTCAGTCCCACAGGGGATGACTGGGTGTTTGCATTACTCATCACTGATATCACAATAACAGCGATGTGAATATTAAACACGTTTGGTAACACTTTCGTAGATTCTCTCAATTTGCCTTCCAGAATAATATTTCAATCAACATGCCAGACAATGTTTTAACACACGTCAGGGAGTGGTGGAATTTACCTAATACTTGCAGAGATGCTAAGACTAATCCACAATTAGCGTCGATGCAACCAACTGATGCACCTTCAAGGAAGGTGGTATTTGAAGACAGGCTTTCTAACTTTAATCGAGAGACATTGTTGCTATAATTCCAGATATCCCCCAGTATACTACTCACCAGATTTAAATGCCTATGTGCTCCATGCGATATGACCTGAACATTTTAATTGATTATCATCAACTATAGCTATTCCACCCCCAATAATTAATCATGGTCGCTGAAAGATTTAATTGCATGACAGAACCAGTCACAAGATTGATAGTCACGTCCAGAAGAATCTCTTCGGATTAAAACTCCCTCTGGCCGTTTCAAACCTCTTGGCAGCTCTGACGCATCTGTCACTTTCCCAGGTTCTAGACTGTTTCATTCCACTCCCTTTCCTTCCATTGTGTGATCAGGAGGTGATTTGATTTTGATTTAATTTGATTCACGACAGGGTCACACTTCATCTTCGGAGAAGTCAATTTCCATTTTCTGAACAGCTTCTAGTCTAGCGGTTATTCAGCCTTCAGTAGATATGATCCTGAGCTGGGGAACAATGTCGTGATTTATTTAGTAGGTACGAAGGAAATGGAGGTCACTAGCAGAGAAATAGAGCAAGGTTTTGTTACTGAACAGGCATCATTGCAGATGTGAAGAGTTTTAGAGTATAAACCAAGTGACCTTCAACTCGCTTCACTGAATGACCTTTCACATTCTTGCGGATGGACTATAGACTGAATTAGAGAAAACACGCTTTCAAGACACGTTTCACCATTTTGGTCAGTTAAGTACTCCCTCAATTGATCCCGAAGAGTCCACACCCAGATGTAATTTTTCACGTCATTGTTCAGATACTCTTTCCCGGTGATAGTAATGGTTCTCCGATTGGTTGAACCTTGCCTTTTGCAAAATAACAACTTGCTTCAACATTTCACATTCATTGACAGAAATGTATTCTGTCCAGACCCATTTAATCAGACAATGGCTGCAAGTTGCGGTCATAAATGGAAGGGAGCAAATTCTCTTTCTCCATCCATTCTTTTAGGAAAATTTGGATCACTTGCAACCTCTTGGCATTCACTAGTGTGTCCAATTTGAAAGCAACTGTCGTTACTAAAAACAGTAGGCCCTTTCTTAATGTCATTAATGGGAAGATAAACTTAAACGAAATGGGAAAACTAAACTGGCATCGACTGTACAAGCATGTAGTTGAATTTTGCCAGAGCTACATGCCAGGTAATGTGGAAACCACAGGCAGGCACAAAACCTTCACTTTTAATACCTCTTCAGACACTTAAGGAACCTTCAAGAAGAGCGTCAATTGATTGTGCAGGATCGCCACCTGAAAACGAAAAGTGGGAGTCAGTATTTGTGAACAGTACTGTCTGAATGGAATACACTTTCCGAAGCCATTCCATCACACTTTATTAAAAGAATATCTGCAGTGTGGACCCAGGCATTTCTGCCCACACCAACCCTCTGAAGAGAAACTTACCTAGAACCATTCACATTCCACAAAACTGTTGCTCGTCCTTAACCCTGACTAAAAGAGCGAGAAAGAACACAGTGGACAATTTAGCATGGCCAATTCTTCTGGCTTGCTCATCGTTGGATGGTGGGAGGAAAACAGAGCAATCAGCAGAAACCCACGCAGAGAAGTGGAGAACATGCAAACACCAGACAGACAGTCGTCAGTGGTTGGAATCGAAGCTGGGCCCCTGGTGCTGTGAGGCAGCAATGCTAACACTGAACCACCATATCTCTCAGCTGAAAGGATTGTCGAGGATTTACTCAATTTATTTCACGAGATTTGGATTTCCCACAGAGATACAAGTCTTAGTGGGTTAATATTTACATCAAATTTATTCAAGGATGATATGCACTGCTTCGATTAAAATAATTCAAGTCTACTGCACACCGTGCAGCATCACTGGGAGCACAGGAAAAGTGGCATCCGACTACAAGAATAATGTCAGTGGCACGCACCCGAGACTAACCAGGTGATCAGGACAAGGAAATTCGATTTTCACTTTTTGCCATCAGAGATGTAGCAAATGAATGGACCACATTCAATACATTTGGATTAGTTTCTAGGCAAGTAGTGAGAGAACTGGGAAAATTGAATGACGAAAATTTGGCGAGTCAGAATTCAGAGACCACATATTTGGTCTATGCGTCATGATTTAGCGAAGGACCAAATAGAAAGGGGCAGCTGGCTCGATACATTTGGAAGCCCCAAAGTAGAAAATTGAACAGGAGGAATTCTAGAAATCAAAAAAAGTGCAATTTTGTATCACAATCCAGTCTTACTTCCTCGATCAGAGGGGTTGGTAAACGTTTTCTGTGGGCCTTATCAA